>NW_027310534.1:30000-40000 GCF_047496795.1 Chiloscyllium punctatum
GTTCTGCCGAAGGTCTCACCTTCGAGGGGGGAGCGCCCACCGTGTACAGGCCGATTTTCATGCATTTCCAACCGTGGGAAGGGGGCCGAAAGGGGATGGGGGTGAATGTGACTGCTCAACCCGACTTTGAGGCATCTAACCCGGGTAGCTCAGCCGGGTTTGACCCGGCGGTTCTGCCGACTGCCTCGCCTTCGAGGGGGGAGCGTCCCCCGTGTACAGGCCGATTTTCATGCATTTCGAACCGTGGGAAGTGGCCCAAAAGGGGATGGGGGTGAATGTGACTGCTCAACCCGACTTTGGCGCTTCCGAGCCGGGTAGCCCGGCCGGGTTTGACCCGGCGGTTCTGCCGTCGGTCTCGCCTTCGAGGGCGGAGCCTCCCCCGTGTACAGGCCGATTTTCATGCATTTGCAACGGTGGGAAGTTGCCCAAAAGTCGATGGGAGTGAATGTGACTGCTCAACCCGACTTTGAGACTTTTAAGCCGGGTAGCTCAGCCGGGTTTGACCCGGCGGTTCTGCCGACGGTCTCGCCTTCGAGGGGGGAGCCTCCCCCGTGTACAGGCCGATTTTCGTGCATTTCCAACGGTGGGAAGAGGTTCAAAAGGGGATGGGAGTGAATGTGACTGCTCAACCCGACTCTGAGGCTTCTAACCCGGGTAGCTCGGCCGGGTTTGATCCGGCGGTTCTGCCGACGGTCTCGTCTTCGAGGCCGGTGCCTCCCCCGTGTACAGGCCGATTTTCGTGCATTTCCAACGGTGGGAAGTGGTCCAAAAGGGAATGGGGGTGGACGTGTCTGCTCATACCGACTTTGAGACTTGTAAGCCGGGTAGCTCAGCCGGGTTTGACCCGGCGGTTCTGCCGACGGTCTCGCCTTCGAGGGGGGAGCCTCCCCCGTGTACAGGCCGATTTCCGTGCATTTCCAACGGTGGGAAGAGGTTCAAAAGGGGATGGGAGTGAATGTGACTGCTCAACCCGACTCTGAGGCTTCTAACCCGGGTAGCTCGGCCGGGTTTGATCCGGCGGTTCTGCCGACGGTCTCGTCTTCGAGGCCGGTGCCTCCCCCGTGTACAGGCCGATTTTCGTGCATTTCCAACGGTGGGAAGAGGTTCAAAAGGGGATGGGGGTGAATGCGACTGCTCAACCCGACTCTGAGGCTTCTAACCCGGGTAGCCCGGCCGGGTTTGACCCGGCGGTTCTGCCGTCGGTCTCGCCTTCGAGGGCGGAGCCTCCCCCGTGTACAGGCCGATTTTCATGCATTTGCAACGGTGGGAAGTTGCCCAAAAGTCGATGGGAGTGAATGTGACTGCTCAACCCGACTTTGAGACTTTTAAGCCGGGTAGCTCAGCCGGGTTTGACCCGGCGGTTCTGCCGACGGTCTCGCCTTCGAGGGGGGAGCCTCCCCCGTGTACAGGCCGATTTTCGTGCATTTCCAACGGTGGGAAGAGGTTCAAAAGGGGATGGGAGTGAATGTGACTGCTCAACCCGACTCTGAGGCTTCTAACCCGGGTAGCTCGGCCGGGTTTGATCCGGCGGTTCTGCCGACGGTCTCGTCTTCGAGGCCGGTGCCTCCCCCGTGTACAGGCCGATTTTCGTGCATTTCCAACGGTGGGAAGTGGTCCAAAAGGGAATGGGGGTGGACGTGTCTGCTCATACCGACTTTGAGACTTGTAAGCCGGGTAGCTCAGCCGGGTTTGTTCCGGCGGTTCTGCCGACGGTCTCGTCATCGAGGGGGGAGCCTCCCCCGTGTCCAGGCCGATTTTCATGCATTTCCAACCGTGGGAAGTGGTCCAAAAGGGAATGGGGGTGAATGTGACTGCTCATACCGACTTTGAGACTTTTAAGCCGGGTAGCTCAGCCGGGTTTGACCCGGCGGTTCTGCCGACGGTCTCGCCTTCGAGGGGGGAGCGTCCCCCGTGTTCAGGCCGAATTTTGTGCATTTCGAACCGTGGGAAGTTGCCCAAAAGTCGATGGGAGTGAATGTGACTGCTCAACCCGACTTTGAGACTTGTAAGCCGGGTAGCTCAGCCGGGTTTGACCCGGCGGTTCTGCCGACGGTCTCGTCTTCGAGGCGGGTGCCTCCCCCGTGTACAGGCCGATTTTCATGCATTTCGTACCGTGGGAAGCGGTCCAAAAGGGGATGGGAGTGAACGTGACTGCTCATACCGACTTTGGCGCTTCCGAGCCGGGTAGCTCAGCCGGGTTTGACCCGGCGGGTCTGCCGACGGTCTCGCCTTCGAGGGGGGAGCGTCCCCCGTGTTCAGGCCGAATCTTGTGCATTTCGAACCGTGGGAAGTTGCCCAAAAGTCGATGGGAGTGAATGTGACTGCTCAACCCGACTTTGAGACTTGTAAGCCGGGTAGCTCAGCCGGGTTTGACCCGGCGGTTCTGCCGACGGTCTCGTCTTCGAGGCGGATGCCACCCCCGTGTACAGGCCGATTTTCGTGCATTTCCAACCGTGGGAAGTGGTCTAAAAGTCGATGGGAGTGAACGTGACTGCTCAACCCGACTCTGAGGCTTCTAACCCGGGTAGCTCGGCCGGGTTTGACCCGGCGGTTCTGCCGACGGTCTCGTCTTCGAGGCGGGTGCCTCCCCCGTGTACAGGCCGATTTTCGTGCATTTCGAACCGTGGGAAGTGGTCTAAAAGTCGATGGGAGTGAACGTGACTGCTCAACCCGACTTTGAGACTTGTAAGCCGGGTAGCTCAGCCAGGTTTGACCCGGCGGTTCTGCCGACGGTCTCGCCTTCGAGGGCGGACCCTCCCCCGTGTACAGGCCGGTTTTCGTGCATTTCGAACCGTGGGAAGTGATCCAAAAGGGAATGGGGGTGAACGTGACTGCCCAACCCGGCTTTGAGACTTGTAAGCCGGGTAGCTCAGCCGGGTTGGACCCGGCGGTTCTGCCGACGGTCTCGACTTCGAGGCGGGTGCCTCCCCCGTGTACAGGCCGATTTTCATGCATTTGCAACGGTGGGAAGTTGCCCAAAAGTCGATGGGAGTGAATGTGACTGCTCAACCCGACTTCGAGACTTGTAAGCCGGGTAGCTCAGCCGGGTTTGACCCGGCGGTTCTGCCGACGGTCTCGCCTTCGAGGGGGGAGCCTCCCCCGTGTACAGGCCGATTTTCGTGCATTTCCAACGGTGGGAAGAGGTTCAAAAGGGGATGGGAGTGAATGTGACTGCTCAACCCGACTTTGGCGCTTCCGAGCCGGGTAGCTCAGCCGGGTTTGACCCGGCGGGTCTGCCGACGGTCTCGTCTTCGAGGCGGGTGCCTCCCCCGTATACAGGCCGATTTTCATGCATTTCGAACCGTGGGAAGTGGTCCAAAAGGGAATGGGGGTGGACGTGTCTGCTCATACCGACTTTGAGACTTGTAAGCCGGGTAGCTCAGCCGGGTTTGTTCCGGCGGTTCTGCCGACGGTCTCGTCTTCGAGGCGGGTGCCTCCCCCGTGTACAGGCCGATTTTCGTGCATTTCGAACCGTGGGAAGTGGTCCAAAAGGGGATGGGAGTGAATGTGACTGCTCAACCCGACTTTGGCGCTTCCGAGCCGGGTAGCTCAGCCGGGTTTGACCCGGCGGGTCTGCCGACGGTCTCGTCTTCGAGGCGGGTGCCTCCCCCGTATACAGGCCGATTTTCATGCATTTCGAACCGTGGGAAGTGGTCCAAAAGGGAATGGGGGTGGACGTGTCTGCTCATACCGACTTTGAGACTTGTAAGCCGGGTAGCTCAGCCGGGTTTGATCCTGCGGTTCTGCCGACGGTCTCGCCTTCGAGGGGGGAGCCTCCCCCGTGTTCAGTCCGATTTCCATGCATTTCCAACCGTGGGAAGTTGCCCAAAAGGGGATGGGAGTGAATGTGACTGCTCAACCCGACTTTGGCGCTTCCGAGCCGGTTAGCACAGCCGGGTTTGACCCGGCGGTTCTGCCGACAGTCTCCTCTTCGAGGCGGGTGCCTCCCCCGTGTACAGGCCGATTTCCGTGCATTTCGAACCGTGGGAAGTGGTCCAAACGTCGATGGGAGTGAATGTGACTGCTCAACCCGACTTTGGCGCTTCCGAGCCGGGTAGCTCAGCCGGGTTTGACCCGGCGGTTCTGCCGACGGTCTCGTCTTCGAGGCGGGTGCCTCCCCCGTGTACAGGCCGATTTTCATGCATTTGGAACCGTGGGAAGTGGTCCAAAAGGGAATGGGGGTGGACGTGACTGCTCATACCGACTTTGAGACTTGTAAGCCGGGTAGCTCGGCCGGGTTTGACCCGGCGGTTCTGCCGACGGTCTCGCCTTCGAGGGGGGAGCCTCCCCCGTGTTCAGTCCGATTTTCGTGCATTTCCCACGGTGGGAAATGGTATCTTTCATTACGGGGACAAGGGTCTGAAGCGGTGAAGTCAGTAACCGGCATAGTTAAGGAAAGGGTTCGAATTTTCTCAACAGTACGAAAAAAGTGAGCAGGGAAGCTAGAGAAGGTGTCAGTGAGTCCCAAACGAGTGAACCGCAAAACTTAGGGAAATGCCCGAAAGCGTTTTAAAGGGTGAAATCGGGAACGAGGAAATGATGGGAAAGTGCCTGAAAGTGCTAAATGAGTAAACAGAAAAACGAAGAAAAATGTTTGAAAAGAAGAAGTGAGTAACCAGGAAAACTTAGAAAAATGTTCAAAACGAAGAAATCAGTAACCAGGAAAACTTAGAAAAATGATCAAAAAGAAGAAATGAGTAACCAGGAAAACTTAGAAAAATGTTTAAAAAGAAGAAATCAGTAACCAGGAAAACTTAGGAAAATGTTTAAAAAGAAGAAATCAGTAACCAGAAAAACTGCGAAAAATGTTTAAAAAGAAGAAATGAGTAACCAGAAAAACTTAGAAAAATGTTTAAAAAGAAGAAATCAGTAACCAGGAAAACTTAGAAAAATGTTTAAAAAGAAGAAATCAGTAACCAGGAAAACTTAGAAAAATGTTTAAAAAGAAGAAATCAGTAACCAGGAAAACTTAGAAAAATGTTATAAAAGAAGAAGTGAGTAACCAGAAAAACTTAGAAAAATGTTTAAAAAGAAGAAATCAGTAACCAGAAAAACTGCGAAAAATGTTTAAAAAGAAGAAATCAGTAACCAGACAAACTGCGAAAAATGTTTAAAAAGAAGAAATCAGTAACCAGGAAAACTTAGAAAAATGTTTAAAAAGAAGAAGTGAGTAACCAGAAAAACTTAGAAAAATGTTTAAAAAGAAGAAATCAGTAACCAGAAAAACTTAGAAAAATGTTTAAAAAGAAGAAATCAGTAACCAGAAAAACTGCGAAAAATGTTTAAAAAGAAGAAATCAGTAACCAGGAAAACTTAGAAAAATGTTTAAAAAGAAGAAATCAGTAACCAGAAAAACTGCGAAAAATGTTTAAAAAGAAGAAATCAGTAACCAGGAAAACTTAGAAAAATGTTTAAAAAGAAGAAATCAGTAACCAGAAAAACTTAGAAAAATGTTTAAAAAGAAGAAATGAGTAACCAGAAAAACTTAGAAAAATGTTTAAAAAGAAGAAATCAGTAACCAGAAAAACGGCGAAAAATGTTTAAAAAGAAGAAATCAGTAACCAGAAAAACTTAGAAAAATGTTTAAAAAGAAGAAGTGAGTAACCAGAAAAACTTAGAAAAATGTTTAAAAAGAAGAAATGAGTAACCAGAAAAACTTAGAAAAATGTTTAAAAAGAAGAAATCAGTAACCAGAAAAACTTAGAAAAATGTTTAAAAAGAAGAAATGAGTAACCAGAAAAACTTAGAAAAATGCTTAAAAAGAAGAAATCAGTAACCAGAAAAACGGCGAAAAATGTTTAAAAAGAAGAAATCAGTAACCAGAAAAACGGCGAAAAATGTTTAAAAAGAAGAAATCAGTAACCAGACAAACTGCGAAAAAATGTTTAAAAAGAAGAAATCAGTAACCAGAAAAACTGCGAAAAATGTTTAAAAAGAAGAAATCAGTAACCAGGAAAACTTAGAAAAATGTTTAAAAAGAAGAAATGAGTAACCAGGAAAACTTAGAAAAATGTTTAAAAAGAAGAAATGAGTAACCAGGAAAACTTAGAAAAATGTTTAAAAAGAAGAAATCAGTAACCAGAAAAACTTAGAAAAATGTTTAAAAAGAAGAAATCAGTAACCAGAAAAACGGCGAAAAATGTTTAAAAAGAAGAAGTGAGTAACCAGAAAAACTTAGAAAAATGTTTAAAAAGAAGAAATGAGTAACCAGAAAAACGTTTAAAAAGAAGAAATCAGTAACCAGAAAAACTTAGAAAAATGTTTAAAAAGAAGAAATGAGTAACCAGAAAAACTTAGAAAAATGTTTAAAAAGAAGAAATCAGTAACCAGAAAAACGGCGAAAAATGTTTAAAAAGAAGAAATCAGTAACCAGAAAAACGGCGAAAAATGTTTAAAAAGAAGAAATCAGTAACCAGACAAACTGCGAAAAATGTTTAAAAAGAAGAAATCAGTAACCAGAAAAACTTAGAAAAATGTTTAAAAAGAAGAAATCAGTAACCAGGAAAACTTGGAAAAAAACACTTAGAAAAATTTTCAGCAAAGTGTGAAAAATATTCTAAGTGTCAGCGGAGGAAAATGCTGCAGCATCGGGAAAGATTCGCAAACTTACACCGAACATGTGCTCCGAAGTGCCGGAGGAATTGGGTGAATTGAGCCCGGCAAATGGCCAGCTGTCGTTTTGTGCCTGCAGCCCGAAAACTTTAACTTTGTCTGTCGCGGAAGTCCGGACCGAGAAAAATCCAAACGGTTTTGACCGGACCGAGTTCCAGACCGATGCAGTCAAATTTGGAATTCAGACCCATTCAGTGCCACTTGTAGTTTTTCCGCAGTGAGGTTGGCGGGGTACCCGGAGATATATGGGAACACGATTTTTAGAACAAAATGGCGGCGCGGGACCGTTCTGAAAGGCATCCGAAAAACGGTTCCACGGGCATAGCACTTTAATGACAGGTATGAGTGCATGCCGGAGAGCTCTTGGAAGTCGAATTTTTGACACTTTGTCAATTTTTTGACAGATTTGACAAACTCTTTCTGTCTGTTCTAAGAGTCAGTCAGAGACTTGTGCGGCGGTCTTTTGACACTATTGGAGGGCGGGCAAACCCCACGTTGACTCCGGCCGTCCCTCCACAGGCGCTCGTGTCCAAAATGAAGGCGAGAGACGCGAGTGGCCTGGTTCCCTTGGGTGTTGCCAAGAAGGCTGCGGGCTGACCGTTGCCTGAGCACTCCCTAAAGCCTCTTGTGATGAGAGCAGACCTCGCCTGCCGCACGACCGGCTCTGGGAGTCGTTGGGCCGCTATTTGTGAATAGTCTGGTCCTCCTCTGCCACCCGGACAAGCGCGATGGCTCTGCCGCCCTGCGGTGCTCGTCACCCAGGTTTGGGGAACACGATACTCGTAACAAAAATAAAAGGCGGCTCGGGACCTGCAGGCGAAAGGGGTCCCGTGGTGCTAAGCACGTCGACTTCGGGTCTCGGTGCAAGCCGGAGAGCTCACGGAAGTCTAAAGTTTTCGGCACGTGGTCGAATCTTTTCAAAGGCTTACCCGGCTCTTTCCGTCCATTCTGAGAGTAAGTCAGAGGCCGGTGCGGAGGTCTCTTGACAATCGGAGGGGGTGGTGGCCCTCCGCAGGCGCTCGTGTCGAAAATGAAGGCGAGAGACGCGAGTGGCCTGGTTCCCCTGGGTGTTGCCAGGAAGGCTGCGGGCTGACCCTTGCCTGAGCACTCCCTAAAGCCTCTTGTGATGAGAGCAGACCTCGCGCGCCGCACGACCGGCTCTGGGAGTCGTTGGGCCGCTATCTGTGAATAGTCTGGTCCTCCTCTGCCACCCGGCCAAGTGCGATGGCTCTGCCGCCCTGCGGTGCTCGTCACGCAGGTATGGGGCACACGATGCTCGTAACAGCAAATAAAGGCGGCTCGGGACCTGCAGGCGAAAGGGGTCCCGTGGTGCTTAGCACGTCGACTTCGGGTCTCGGTGCAAGCCGGAGAGCTCACGGAAGTCTAAAGTTTTCGGCACGTGGTCGAATCTTTTGAAAGGCTTACCCGGCTCTTTCCGTCCATTCTGAGAGTCAGTCAGAGGCCGGTGCGGCGGTCTATTGACGACCGGAGGCTCCCATGGGTGTTGCGATGAGGGTGGAGGGCACAGAACCTTGCCTTAGCACTCCCTAATAAAGCCTCTTGTGAAGAGAGCAGACCTCGCGCGCCGCACGACCGGCTCTGGGAGTCGTTGGGCCGCTATCTGTGAATAGTCGGGTCCTCCTCTGCCACCCGGCCAAGTGCGATGGCTCTGCCGCCCTGCGGTGCTCGTCACGCAGGTATGGGGCACACGATGCTCGTAACAGCAAATAAAGGCGGCTCGGGACCTGCAGGCGAAAGGGGTCCCGTGGTGCTTCGCACGTCGACTTCGGGTCTCGGTGCAAGCCGGAGAGCTCACGGAAGTCTAAAGTTTTCGGCACGTGGTCGAATCTTTTGAAAGGCTTACCCGGCTCTTTCCGTCCATTCTGAGAGTCAGTCAGAGGCCGGTGCGGCGGTCTATTGACGACCGGAGGCTCCCATGGGTGTTGCGATGAGGGTGGAGGGCACAGAACCTTGCCTTAGCACTCCCTAATAAAGCCTCTTGTGAAGAGAGCAGACCTCGCGCGCCGCACGACCGGCTCTGGGAGTCGTTGGGCCGCTATCTGTGAATAGTCTGGTCCTCCTCTGCCACCCGGCCAAGTGCGATGGCTCTGCCGCCCTGCGGTGCTCGTCACGCAGGTATGGGGCACACGATGCTCGTAACAGCAAATAAAGGCGGCTCGGGACCTGCAGGCGAAAGGGGTCCCGTGGTGCTTCGCACGTCGACTTCGGGTCTCGGTGCAAGCCGGAGAGCTCACGGAAGTCTAAAGTTTTCGGCACGTGGTCGAATCTTTTGAAAGGCTTACCCGGCTCTTTCCGTCCATTCTGAGAGTCAGTCAGAGGCCGGTGCGGCGGTCTATTGACGACCGGAGGCTCCCATGGGTGTTGCGATGAGGGTGGAGGGCACAGAACCTTGCCTTAGCACTCCCTAATAAAGCCTCTTGTGAAGAGAGCAGACCTCGCGCGCCGCACGACCGGCTCTGGGAGTCGTTGGGCCGCTATCTGTGAATAGTCGGGTCCTCCTCTGCCACCCGGCCAAGTGCGATGGCTCTGCCGCCCTGCGGTGCTCGTCACGCAGGTATGGGGCACACGATGCTCGTAACAGCAAATAAAGGCGGCTCGGGACCTGCAGGCGAAAGGGGTCCCGTGGTGCTTCGCACGTCGACTTCGGGTCTCGGTGCAAGCCGGAGAGCTCACGGAAGTCTAAAGTTTTCGGCACGTGGTCGAATCTTTTGAAAGGCTTACCCGGCTCTTTCCGTCCATTCTGAGAGTCAGTCAGAGGCCGGTGCGGCGGTCTATTGACGACCGGAGGCTCCCATGGGTGTTGCGATGAGGGTGGAGGGCACAGAACCTTGCCTTAGCACTCCCTAATAAAGCCTCTTGTGAAGAGAGCAGACCTCGCGCGCCGCACGACCGGCTCTGGGAGTCGTTGGGCCGCTATCTGTGAATAGTCGGGTCCTCCTCTGCCACCCGGCCAAGTGCGATGGCTCTGCCGCCCTGCGGTGCTCGTCACGCAGGTATGGGGCACACGATGCTCGTAACAGCAAATAAAGGCGGCTCGGGACCTGCAGGCGAAAGGGGTCCCGTGGTGCTTCGCACGTCGACTTCGGGTCTCGGTGCAAGCCGGAGAGCTCACGGAAGTCTAAAGTTTTCGGCACGTGGTCGAATCTTTTGAAAGGCTTACCCGGCTCTTTCCGTCCATTCTGAGAGTCAGTCAGAGGCCGGTGCGGCGGTCTATTGACGACCGGAGGCTCCCATGGGTGTTGCGATGAGGGTGGAGGGCACAGAACCTTGCCTTAGCACTCCCTAATAAAGCCTCTTGTGAAGAGAGCAGACCTCGCGCGCCGCACGACCGGCTCTGGGAGTCGTTGGGCCGCTATCTGTGAATAGT
>NW_027310534.1:52500-65000 GCF_047496795.1 Chiloscyllium punctatum
TTTTCGGGTTGGTATAAATCAGTAACCACTGACACTTAGAATTTTTTCGGGTCGGTACAAATCAGTAACCACTGACACTTAGAATATTTTCGGGTTGGTATAAATCAGTAACCACCGACACTTAGAATATTTTCGAGTTGGTATAAATCAGTAACCACTGACACTTAGAATTTTTTCGAGTTGGTATAAATCAGTAACCACTGACACTTAGAATATTTTCGGGTTGGTATAAATCAGTAACCACCGACACTTAGAATATTTTCGAGTTGGTATAAATCAGTAACCACTGACACTTAGAATATTTTCGACTTGGTATAAATCAGTAACCACTGACACTTAGAATATTTTCGGGTTGGTATAAATCAGTAACCACCGACACTTAGAATATTTTCGAGTTGGTATAAATCAGTAACCACCGACACTTAGAATTTTTTCGAGTTGGTATAAATCAGTAACCACTGACACTTAGAATATTTTCGGGTTGGTATAAATCAGTAACCACCGACACTTAGAATATTTTCGAGTTGGTATAAATCAGTAACCACTGACACTTAGAATTTTTTCGAGTTGGTATAAATCAGTAACCACTGACACTTAGAATATTTTCGACTTGGTATAAATCAGTAACCACTGACACTTAGAATATTTTCGGGTAGGTATAAATCAGTAACCACCGACACTTAGAATATTTTCGAGTTGGTATAAATCAGTAACCACCGACACTTAGAATTTTTTCGAGTTGGTATAAATCAGTAACCACTGACACTTAGAATTTTTTCGGGTTGGTATAAATCAGTAACCACCGACACTTAGAATATTTTCGAGTTGGTATAAATCAGTAACCACTGACACTTAGAATTTTTTCGGGTCGGTATAAATCAGTAACCACTGACACTTAGAATTTTTTCGAGTTGGTATAAATCAGTAACCACTGACACTTAGAATATTTTCGGGTTGGTATAAATCAGTAACCACTGACACTTAGAATTTTTTCGACTTGGTATAAATCAGTAACCACTGACACTTAGAATTTTTTCGGGTTGGTATAAATCAGTAACCACTGACACTTAGAATATTTTCGGGTTGGTATAAATCAGTAACCACTGACACTTAGAATTTTTTCGGGTTGGTATAAATCAGTAACCACCGACACTTAGAATTTTTTCGGCTCAGTAGAAATCAGTAACCAAGCGCATTTTTGAATTGGTTACTGATTTCTCCGTTCGAGTTGCGGCTGCGGTTGGCTTCAAATAGTGGTGGGGGCTTAATTATCGCCGAGGGGAGCATGTCCCGGTGGTGTGGCCGAGGATGGAGTGCCTTTTGAAGGGGGTGTTTCTGAATTTGGACCCTTTTTGAGTTGCATGGCCGGATGGGTGTGGTTTTGAAGGGTGTGTCTGTCTGGAGTGGCACCGGCGTTGGTGTGAGGCTGAGGGTGGGCGTTCGGTTCCTGGTTAGGGATAGGGAAAGGGTGAGACTTAGCTTTAGTGCTCGTGCCCCCGATTTTGGTAATGTTTGACGTCAATTTTCCAAGGAGGCGAATGCAAGGCTTCAGAGGGACTTTGAGTGTTCGGGGGCGGGGTAGCTCAGCCGGATTTGCCCCGGCGGTTCTGCGGACGGTGTTGACTTCGAGGGCGGACCGGCCCCCGTGTTCAGTCCGAATATCGTGCATTGTTAACGGCGGGAAGTGTTCCAAAAGGGAATGGGATTGAATGTGACTGCTGAAGCCGACTTTGAGACCTGTAACGCGGGTAGCTCAGCCGGATTTGACCCGGCGGTTCTGGCGACGGTCTCGCCTTCGAGGGGGGAGCGCCCCGCGTGTTCAGGCCGAATTTTGTGCATTTCCATCGGCGGGAAGAGGTCCAAACGGGAATGGGATTGAATGTGACTGCTGAAGCCGACATTGAGACCTCTAACGCGGGTAGCTCGGCAGGATTTGACCCGGCGGTTCTGCCGAAGGTCTCACCTTCGAGGGGGGAGCGTCCCGCGTGTTCAGGCCGAATATCGTGCATTGTTAACGGCGGGAAGTGTTCCAAACGGGAATGGGATTGAATGTGACTGCTGAAGCCGACATTGAGACCTCTAACGCGGGTAGCTCGGCCGGATTTGACCCGGCGGTTCTGGCGACGGTCTCGCCTTCGAGGGGGGAGCGTCCCGCGTGTTCAGGCCGAATTTTGTGCATTTCCATCGGCGGGAAGAGGTCCAAACGGGAATGGGATTGAATGTGACTGCTGAAGCCGACATTGAGACCTCTAACGCGGGTAGCTCGGCCGGATTTGACCCGGCGGTTCTGCCGAAGGTCTCACCTTCGAGGGGGGAGCGTCCCGCGTGTTCAGGCCGAATTTTGTGCATTTCCATCGGCGGGAAGAGGTCCAAACGGGAATGGGATTGAATGTGACTGCTGAAGCCGACATTGAGACCTCTAACGCGGGTAGCTCGGCCGGATTTGACCCGGCGGTTCTGCCGAAGGTCTCACCTTCGAGGGGGGAGCGCCCACCGTGTACAGGCCGATTTTCATGCATTTCCAACCGTGGGAAGGGGTCCGAAAGGGGATGGGGGTGAACGTGACTGCTCAACCCGACTTTGAGACCTGTAACGCGGGTAGCTCAGCCGGATTTGACCCGGCGGTTCTGGCGACGGTCTCGCCTTCGAGGGGGGAGCGCCCCGCGTGTTCAGGCCGAATTTTGTGCATTTCCATCGGCGGGAAGAGGTCCAAACGGGAATGGGATTGAATGTGACTGCTGAAGCCGACATTGAGACCTCTAACGCGGGTAGCTCGGCAGGATTTGACCCGGCGGTTCTGCCGAAGGTCTCACCTTCGAGGGGGGAGCGCCCACCGTGTACAGGCCGATTTTCATGCATTTCCAACCGTGGGAAGGGGGCCGAAAGGGGATGGGGGTGAATGTGACTGCTCAACCCGACTTTGAGGCATCTAACCCGGGTAGCTCAGCCGGGTTTGACCCGGCGGTTCTGCCGACTGCCTCGCCTTCGAGGGGGGAGCGTCCCCCGTGTACAGGCCGATTTTCATGCATTTCGAACCGTGGGAAGTGGCCCAAAAGGGGATGGGGGTGAATGTGACTGCTCAACCCGACTTTGGCGCTTCCGAGCCGGGTAGCCCGGCCGGGTTTGACCCGGCGGTTCTGCCGTCGGTCTCGCCTTCGAGGGCGGAGCCTCCCCCGTGTACAGGCCGATTTTCATGCATTTGCAACGGTGGGAAGTTGCCCAAAAGTCGATGGGAGTGAATGTGACTGCTCAACCCGACTTTGAGACTTTTAAGCCGGGTAGCTCAGCCGGGTTTGACCCGGCGGTTCTGCCGACGGTCTCGCCTTCGAGGGGGGAGCCTCCCCCGTGTACAGGCCGATTTTCGTGCATTTCCAACGGTGGGAAGAGGTTCAAAAGGGGATGGGAGTGAATGTGACTGCTCAACCCGACTCTGAGGCTTCTAACCCGGGTAGCTCGGCCGGGTTTGATCCGGCGGTTCTGCCGACGGTCTCGTCTTCGAGGCCGGTGCCTCCCCCGTGTACAGGCCGATTTTCGTGCATTTCCAACGGTGGGAAGTGGTCCAAAAGGGAATGGGGGTGGACGTGTCTGCTCATACCGACTTTGAGACTTGTAAGCCGGGTAGCTCAGCCGGGTTTGACCCGGCGGTTCTGCCGACGGTCTCGCCTTCGAGGGGGGAGCCTCCCCCGTGTACAGGCCGATTTCCGTGCATTTCCAACGGTGGGAAGAGGTTCAAAAGGGGATGGGAGTGAATGTGACTGCTCAACCCGACTCTGAGGCTTCTAACCCGGGTAGCTCGGCCGGGTTTGATCCGGCGGTTCTGCCGACGGTCTCGTCTTCGAGGCCGGTGCCTCCCCCGTGTACAGGCCGATTTTCGTGCATTTCCAACGGTGGGAAGAGGTTCAAAAGGGGATGGGGGTGAATGCGACTGCTCAACCCGACTCTGAGGCTTCTAACCCGGGTAGCCCGGCCGGGTTTGACCCGGCGGTTCTGCCGTCGGTCTCGCCTTCGAGGGCGGAGCCTCCCCCGTGTACAGGCCGATTTTCATGCATTTGCAACGGTGGGAAGTTGCCCAAAAGTCGATGGGAGTGAATGTGACTGCTCAACCCGACTTTGAGACTTTTAAGCCGGGTAGCTCAGCCGGGTTTGACCCGGCGGTTCTGCCGACGGTCTCGCCTTCGAGGGGGGAGCCTCCCCCGTGTACAGGCCGATTTTCGTGCATTTCCAACGGTGGGAAGAGGTTCAAAAGGGGATGGGAGTGAATGTGACTGCTCAACCCGACTCTGAGGCTTCTAACCCGGGTAGCTCGGCCGGGTTTGATCCGGCGGTTCTGCCGACGGTCTCGTCTTCGAGGCCGGTGCCTCCCCCGTGTACAGGCCGATTTTCGTGCATTTCCAACGGTGGGAAGTGGTCCAAAAGGGAATGGGGGTGGACGTGTCTGCTCATACCGACTTTGAGACTTGTAAGCCGGGTAGCTCAGCCGGGTTTGTTCCGGCGGTTCTGCCGACGGTCTCGTCATCGAGGGGGGAGCCTCCCCCGTGTCCAGGCCGATTTTCATGCATTTCCAACCGTGGGAAGTGGTCCAAAAGGGAATGGGGGTGAATGTGACTGCTCATACCGACTTTGAGACTTTTAAGCCGGGTAGCTCAGCCGGGTTTGACCCGGCGGTTCTGCCGACGGTCTCGCCTTCGAGGGGGGAGCGTCCCCCGTGTTCAGGCCGAATTTTGTGCATTTCGAACCGTGGGAAGTTGCCCAAAAGTCGATGGGAGTGAATGTGACTGCTCAACCCGACTTTGAGACTTGTAAGCCGGGTAGCTCAGCCGGGTTTGACCCGGCGGTTCTGCCGACGGTCTCGTCTTCGAGGCGGGTGCCTCCCCCGTGTACAGGCCGATTTTCATGCATTTCGTACCGTGGGAAGCGGTCCAAAAGGGGATGGGAGTGAACGTGACTGCTCATACCGACTTTGGCGCTTCCGAGCCGGGTAGCTCAGCCGGGTTTGACCCGGCGGGTCTGCCGACGGTCTCGCCTTCGAGGGGGGAGCGTCCCCCGTGTTCAGGCCGAATCTTGTGCATTTCGAACCGTGGGAAGTTGCCCAAAAGTCGATGGGAGTGAATGTGACTGCTCAACCCGACTTTGAGACTTGTAAGCCGGGTAGCTCAGCCGGGTTTGACCCGGCGGTTCTGCCGACGGTCTCGTCTTCGAGGCGGATGCCACCCCCGTGTACAGGCCGATTTTCGTGCATTTCCAACCGTGGGAAGTGGTCTAAAAGTCGATGGGAGTGAACGTGACTGCTCAACCCGACTCTGAGGCTTCTAACCCGGGTAGCTCGGCCGGGTTTGACCCGGCGGTTCTGCCGACGGTCTCGTCTTCGAGGCGGGTGCCTCCCCCGTGTACAGGCCGATTTTCGTGCATTTCGAACCGTGGGAAGTGGTCTAAAAGTCGATGGGAGTGAACGTGACTGCTCAACCCGACTTTGAGACTTGTAAGCCGGGTAGCTCAGCCAGGTTTGACCCGGCGGTTCTGCCGACGGTCTCGCCTTCGAGGGCGGACCCTCCCCCGTGTACAGGCCGGTTTTCGTGCATTTCGAACCGTGGGAAGTGATCCAAAAGGGAATGGGGGTGAACGTGACTGCCCAACCCGGCTTTGAGACTTGTAAGCCGGGTAGCTCAGCCGGGTTGGACCCGGCGGTTCTGCCGACGGTCTCGACTTCGAGGCGGGTGCCTCCCCCGTGTACAGGCCGATTTTCATGCATTTGCAACGGTGGGAAGTTGCCCAAAAGTCGATGGGAGTGAATGTGACTGCTCAACCCGACTTCGAGACTTGTAAGCCGGGTAGCTCAGCCGGGTTTGACCCGGCGGTTCTGCCGACGGTCTCGCCTTCGAGGGGGGAGCCTCCCCCGTGTACAGGCCGATTTTCGTGCATTTCCAACGGTGGGAAGAGGTTCAAAAGGGGATGGGAGTGAATGTGACTGCTCAACCCGACTTTGGCGCTTCCGAGCCGGGTAGCTCAGCCGGGTTTGACCCGGCGGGTCTGCCGACGGTCTCGTCTTCGAGGCGGGTGCCTCCCCCGTATACAGGCCGATTTTCATGCATTTCGAACCGTGGGAAGTGGTCCAAAAGGGAATGGGGGTGGACGTGTCTGCTCATACCGACTTTGAGACTTGTAAGCCGGGTAGCTCAGCCGGGTTTGTTCCGGCGGTTCTGCCGACGGTCTCGTCTTCGAGGCGGGTGCCTCCCCCGTGTACAGGCCGATTTTCGTGCATTTCGAACCGTGGGAAGTGGTCCAAAAGGGGATGGGAGTGAATGTGACTGCTCAACCCGACTTTGGCGCTTCCGAGCCGGGTAGCTCAGCCGGGTTTGACCCGGCGGGTCTGCCGACGGTCTCGTCTTCGAGGCGGGTGCCTCCCCCGTATACAGGCCGATTTTCATGCATTTCGAACCGTGGGAAGTGGTCCAAAAGGGAATGGGGGTGGACGTGTCTGCTCATACCGACTTTGAGACTTGTAAGCCGGGTAGCTCAGCCGGGTTTGATCCTGCGGTTCTGCCGACGGTCTCGCCTTCGAGGGGGGAGCCTCCCCCGTGTTCAGTCCGATTTCCATGCATTTCCAACCGTGGGAAGTTGCCCAAAAGGGGATGGGAGTGAATGTGACTGCTCAACCCGACTTTGGCGCTTCCGAGCCGGTTAGCACAGCCGGGTTTGACCCGGCGGTTCTGCCGACAGTCTCCTCTTCGAGGCGGGTGCCTCCCCCGTGTACAGGCCGATTTCCGTGCATTTCGAACCGTGGGAAGTGGTCCAAACGTCGATGGGAGTGAATGTGACTGCTCAACCCGACTTTGGCGCTTCCGAGCCGGGTAGCTCAGCCGGGTTTGACCCGGCGGTTCTGCCGACGGTCTCGTCTTCGAGGCGGGTGCCTCCCCCGTGTACAGGCCGATTTTCATGCATTTGGAACCGTGGGAAGTGGTCCAAAAGGGAATGGGGGTGGACGTGACTGCTCATACCGACTTTGAGACTTGTAAGCCGGGTAGCTCGGCCGGGTTTGACCCGGCGGTTCTGCCGACGGTCTCGCCTTCGAGGGGGGAGCCTCCCCCGTGTTCAGTCCGATTTTCGTGCATTTCCCACGGTGGGAAATGGTATCTTTCATTACGGGGACAAGGGTCTGAAGCGGTGAAGTCAGTAACCGGCATAGTTAAGGAAAGGGTTCGAATTTTCTCAACAGTACGAAAAAAGTGAGCAGGGAAGCTAGAGAAGGTGTCAGTGAGTCCCAAACGAGTGAACCGCAAAACTTAGGGAAATGCCCGAAAGCGTTTTAAAGGGTGAAATCGGGAACGAGGAAATGATGGGAAAGTGCCTGAAAGTGCTAAATGAGTAAACAGAAAAACGAAGAAAAATGTTTGAAAAGAAGAAGTGAGTAACCAGGAAAACTTAGAAAAATGTTCAAAACGAAGAAATCAGTAACCAGGAAAACTTAGAAAAATGATCAAAAAGAAGAAATGAGTAACCAGGAAAACTTAGAAAAATGTTTAAAAAGAAGAAATCAGTAACCAGGAAAACTTAGGAAAATGTTTAAAAAGAAGAAATCAGTAACCAGAAAAACTGCGAAAAATGTTTAAAAAGAAGAAATGAGTAACCAGAAAAACTTAGAAAAATGTTTAAAAAGAAGAAATCAGTAACCAGGAAAACTTAGAAAAATGTTTAAAAAGAAGAAATCAGTAACCAGGAAAACTTAGAAAAATGTTTAAAAAGAAGAAATCAGTAACCAGGAAAACTTAGAAAAATGTTATAAAAGAAGAAGTGAGTAACCAGAAAAACTTAGAAAAATGTTTAAAAAGAAGAAATCAGTAACCAGAAAAACTGCGAAAAATGTTTAAAAAGAAGAAATCAGTAACCAGACAAACTGCGAAAAATGTTTAAAAAGAAGAAATCAGTAACCAGGAAAACTTAGAAAAATGTTTAAAAAGAAGAAGTGAGTAACCAGAAAAACTTAGAAAAATGTTTAAAAAGAAGAAATCAGTAACCAGAAAAACTTAGAAAAATGTTTAAAAAGAAGAAATCAGTAACCAGAAAAACTGCGAAAAATGTTTAAAAAGAAGAAATCAGTAACCAGGAAAACTTAGAAAAATGTTTAAAAAGAAGAAATCAGTAACCAGAAAAACTGCGAAAAATGTTTAAAAAGAAGAAATCAGTAACCAGGAAAACTTAGAAAAATGTTTAAAAAGAAGAAATCAGTAACCAGAAAAACTTAGAAAAATGTTTAAAAAGAAGAAATGAGTAACCAGAAAAACTTAGAAAAATGTTTAAAAAGAAGAAATCAGTAACCAGAAAAACGGCGAAAAATGTTTAAAAAGAAGAAATCAGTAACCAGAAAAACTTAGAAAAATGTTTAAAAAGAAGAAGTGAGTAACCAGAAAAACTTAGAAAAATGTTTAAAAAGAAGAAATGAGTAACCAGAAAAACTTAGAAAAATGTTTAAAAAGAAGAAATCAGTAACCAGAAAAACTTAGAAAAATGTTTAAAAAGAAGAAATGAGTAACCAGAAAAACTTAGAAAAATGCTTAAAAAGAAGAAATCAGTAACCAGAAAAACGGCGAAAAATGTTTAAAAAGAAGAAATCAGTAACCAGAAAAACGGCGAAAAATGTTTAAAAAGAAGAAATCAGTAACCAGACAAACTGCGAAAAAATGTTTAAAAAGAAGAAATCAGTAACCAGAAAAACTGCGAAAAATGTTTAAAAAGAAGAAATCAGTAACCAGGAAAACTTAGAAAAATGTTTAAAAAGAAGAAATGAGTAACCAGGAAAACTTAGAAAAATGTTTAAAAAGAAGAAATGAGTAACCAGGAAAACTTAGAAAAATGTTTAAAAAGAAGAAATCAGTAACCAGAAAAACTTAGAAAAATGTTTAAAAAGAAGAAATCAGTAACCAGAAAAACTTAGAAAAATGTTTAAAAAGAAGAAATGAGTAACCAGAAAAACTTAGAAAAATGTTTAAAAAGAAGAAATGAGTAACCAGAAAAACTTAGAAAAATGTTTAAAAAGAAGAAATCAGTAACCAGAAAAACGGCGAAAAATGTTTAAAAAGAAGAAGTGAGTAACCAGAAAAACTTAGAAAAATGTTTAAAAAGAAGAAATGAGTAACCAGAAAAACTTAGAAAAATGTTTAAAAAGAAGAAATCAGTAACCAGAAAAACTTAGAAAAATGTTTAAAAAGAAGAAATGAGTAACCAGAAAAACTTAGAAAAATGTTTAAAAAGAAGAAATCAGTAACCAGAAAAACGGCGAAAAATGTTTAAAAAGAAGAAATCAGTAACCAGAAAAACGGCGAAAAATGTTTAAAAAGAAGAAATCAGTAACCAGACAAACTGCGAAAAATGTTTAAAAAGAAGAAATCAGTAACCAGAAAAACTTAGAAAAATGTTTAAAAAGAAGAAATCAGTAACCAGGAAAACTTGGAAAAAAACACTTAGAAAAATTTTCAGCAAAGTGTGAAAAATATTCTAAGTGTCAGCGGAGGAAAATGCTGCAGCATCGGGAAAGATTCGCAAACTTACACCGAACATGTGCTCCGAAGTGCCGGAGGAATTGGGTGAATTGAGCCCGGCAAATGGCCAGCTGTCGTTTTGTGCCTGCAGCCCGAAAACTTTAACTTTGTCTGTCGCGGAAGTCCGGACCGAGAAAAATCCAAACGGTTTTGACCGGACCGAGTTCCAGACCGATGCAGTCAAATTTGGAATTCAGACCCATTCAGTGCCACTTGTAGTTTTTCCGCAGTGAGGTTGGCGGGGTACCCGGAGATATATGGGAACACGATTTTTAGAACAAAATGGCGGCGCGGGACCGTTCTGAAAGGCATCCGAAAAACGGTTCCACGGGCATAGCACTTTAATGACAGGTATGAGTGCATGCCGGAGAGCTCTTGGAAGTCGAATTTTTGACACTTTGTCAATTTTTTGACAGATTTGACAAACTCTTTCTGTCTGTTCTAAGAGTCAGTCAGAGACTTGTGCGGCGGTCTTTTGACACTATTGGAGGGCGGGCAAACCCCACGTTGACTCCGGCCGTCCCTCCACAGGCGCTCGTGTCCAAAATGAAGGCGAGAGACGCGAGTGGCCTGGTTCCCTTGGGTGTTGCCAAGAAGGCTGCGGGCTGACCGTTGCCTGAGCACTCCCTAAAGCCTCTTGTGATGAGAGCAGACCTCGCCTGCCGCACGACCGGCTCTGGGAGTCGTTGGGCCGCTATTTGTGAATAGTCTGGTCCTCCTCTGCCACCCGGACAAGCGCGATGGCTCTGCCGCCCTGCGGTGCTCGTCACCCAGGTTTGGGGAACACGATACTCGTAACAAAAATAAAAGGCGGCTCGGGACCTGCAGGCGAAAGGGGTCCCGTGGTGCTAAGCACGTCGACTTCGGGTCTCGGTGCAAGCCGGAGAGCTCACGGAAGTCTAAAGTTTTCGGCACGTGGTCGAATCTTTTCAAAGGCTTACCCGGCTCTTTCCGTCCATTCTGAGAGTAAGTCAGAGGCCGGTGCGGAGGTCTCTTGACAATCGGAGGGGGTGGTGGCCCTCCGCAGGCGCTCGTGTCGAAAATGAAGGCGAGAGACGCGAGTGGCCTGGTTCCCCTGGGTGTTGCCAGGAAGGCTGCGGGCTGACCCTTGCCTGAGCACTCCCTAAAGCCTCTTGTGATGAGAGCAGACCTCGCGCGCCGCACGACCGGCTCTGGGAGTCGTTGGGCCGCTATCTGTGAATAGTCTGGTCCTCCTCTGCCACCCGGCCAAGTGCGATGGCTCTGCCGCCCTGCGGTGCTCGTCACGCAGGTATGGGGCACACGATGCTCGTAACAGCAAATAAAGGCGGCTCGGGACCTGCAGGCGAAAGGGGTCCCGTGGTGCTTAGCACGTCGACTTCGGGTCTCGGTGCAAGCCGGAGAGCTCACGGAAGTCTAAAGTTTTCGGCACGTGGTCGAATCTTTTGAAAGGCTTACCCGGCTCTTTCCGTCCATTCTGAGAGTCAGTCAGAGGCCGGTGCGGCGGTCTATTGACGACCGGAGGCTCCCATGGGTGTTGCGATGAGGGTGGAGGGCACAGAACCTTGCCTTAGCACTCCCTAATAAAGCCTCTTGTGAAGAGAGCAGACCTCGCGCGCCGCACGACCGGCTCTGGGAGTCGTTGGGCCGCTATCTGTGAATAGTCGGGTCCTCCTCTGCCACCCGGCCAAGTGCGATGGCTCTGCCGCCCTGCGGTGCTCGTCACGCAGGTATGGGGCACACGATGCTCGTAACAGCAAATAAAGGCGGCTCGGGACCTGCAGGCGAAAGGGGTCCCGTGGTGCTTCGCACGTCGACTTCGGGTCTCGGTGCAAGCCGGAGAGCTCACGGAAGTCTAAAGTTTTCGGCACGTGGTCGAATCTTTTGAAAGGCTTACCCGGCTCTTTCCGTCCATTCTGAGAGTCAGTCAGAGGCCGGTGCGGCGGTCTATTGACGACCGGAGGCTCCCATGGGTGTTGCGATGAGGGTGGAGGGCACAGAACCTTGCCTTAGCACTCCCTAATAAAGCCTCTTGTGAAGAGAGCAGACCTCGCGCGCCGCACGACCGGCTCTGGGAGTCGTTGGGCCGCTATCTGTGAATAGTCTGGTCCTCCTCTGCCACCCGGCCAAGTGCGATGGCTCTGCCGCCCTGCGGTGCTCGTCACGCAGGTATGGGGCACACGATGCTCGTAACAGCAAATAAAGGCGGCTCGGGACCTGCAGGCGAAAGGGGTCCCGTGGTGCTTCGCACGTCGACTTCGGGTCTCGGTGCAAGCCGGAGAGCTCACGGAAGTCTAAAGTTTTCGGCACGTGGTCGAATCTTTTGAAAGGCTTACCCGGCTCTTTCCGTCCATTCTGAGAGTCAGTCAGAGGCCGGTGCGGCGGTCTATTGACGACCGGAGGCTCCCATGGGTGTTGCGATGAGGGTGGAGGGCACAGAACCTTGCCTTAGCACTCCCTAATAAAGCCTCTTGTGAAGAGAGCAGACCTCGCGCGCCGCACGACCGGCTCTGGGAGTCGTTGGGCCGCTATCTGTGAATAGTCGGGTCCTCCTCTGCCACCCGGCCAAGTGCGATGGCTCTGCCGCCCTGCGGTGCTCGTCACGCAGGTATGGGGCACACGATGCTCGTAACAGCAAATAAAGGCGGCTCGGGACCTGCAGGCGAAAGGGGTCCCGTGGTGCTTCGCACGTCGACTTCGGGTCTCGGTGCAAGCCGGAGAGCTCACGGAAGTCTAAAGTTTTCGGCACGTGGTCGAATCTTTTGAAAGGCTTACCCGGCTCTTTCCGTCCATTCTGAGAGTCAGTCAGAGGCCGGTGCGGCGGTCTATTGACGACCGGAGGCTCCCATGGGTGTTGCGATGAGGGTGGAGGGCACAGAACCTTGCCTTAGCACTCCCTAATAAAGCCTCTTGTGAAGAGAGCAGACCTCGCGCGCCGCACGACCGGCTCTGGGAGTCGTTGGGCCGCTATCTGTGAATAGTCGGGTC
>NW_027310535.1:0-67769 GCF_047496795.1 Chiloscyllium punctatum
GGAATCCCAGACTGTGTATGAGAGAGGGAATCCCAGAGTGTGTATGAGAGCGGGAATCACAGCGAATGAATGAGAATCCCAAAGTGTGTGCGCGAGTTTCCCAGAGTGTGTATGTGAGAGGGAATCCCAGAGTGTGTGTGTGAGAGAGGAAATCCCAGAGAGTGTGTGGGAGAGAATCCCAGAGTGTGTGAGATAGGGAATCCCATAGTGTGTGAGAGAGGGAATCCCAGAGTGTGTGTGTGAGAGAATCCCAGATTGTGTGAGATAGGGAATCCCATAGTGTGTGAGAGAGACGGAATCCCAAAGTGTGTGTGAGAGAGGGAATCCCAGAGAGTCCCAGAGTGTGTATGAGAGAATCCCAGAGTGTGTGTGACATTTTCCCGAGTGTGTGTGAGAGAGGCCATCCCAGAGATCCCAGATTGTGTTTGAGAGAATCCCAGCGTGTGTGAGAGAGAGGGAATCCCTGTGTGTGTGTGAGATTATTCCAGCGTGTGTGAGAGAGAGGGAAGCCCAGAGAGTCCCAGAGTGTGTGTCAGAGAGGGGGAATCCCAGAGAGTCCATGAGTGTCAGAGAGAATCCCAGAGTTCGTGTGTGATGGTGAATCCCTGAGTGTGTGTGTGAGAGAGGGAATCCCTGAGTGTGAGAGAAAGTTAGAATCCCAGAGTGTGTGTGTGAGTTTCCCAGAGTGTGTGTGAGAGAGGGCATCCCAGAGTGTGTGTGAGAGAGGGCATCCCAGAGTGTGTGTGAGAGGGAATCAAAGAGAGACCCAGATTGTGTTTGAGAGAATCCCAGCGTGTGAGAGAGCGAGGGAATCCCTGTGTGTGTGTGTGAGAGAGAGAGAGAGAGAGAAAACCAGAGTGTGTTTGTGAGAGGGAATCCCTGAGTGTGTGTGTGAGAGAGGGAATCCCAGAGTGTCCCGGAGTGTGTGTGTGTGAGAGGGGGAATCCCAGAGTGTGTGTGTGAGAGAGGGAATCCCAGAGTGTGTGTGTGAGAGAGGGAATCCCCGAGTGTGTGTGATAGAGAGGGAATCGCAGAGAGTCCCAGAGTGTGGGTAAGAGTGGCAATCCCACAGTGTTTGAGGGAATTCCCAGAGTGTGTGAGAGAAACCCAGGGTGTTTGGACGAGGGTCCTAGCATCCCAGATTGTGTAAGGGAATCCCAGAGAGTCCCAGAATGTGAGAGAGGGAATTCCAGAGTGTGTGTGTGTGTGTGTGTGAAAGAGAATCCCAGAGTGTGTGTGGGTTTCCCAGAGTGTGTGTGAGCTGAAGGGAATCTCAGAGAGTCGCTGAGTGTGTGTGAGAGTGGGAATCCTAAAGTGTGAGAGAAAGTTAGAATACCAGAGTGTGTGTGTGAGTTTCCCCGAGTGTGTGTGAGAGAGAGGGCATCCCAGAGTGTGTGTGAGAGGGCATCCCAGAGTGTGTAAGGAAATCCCACAGTGAGTAAGAGAGATTCACAGAGTAAGTGAGAGAATTCCAGAAGCCTATGGTGTGTATGGGAATCCCAAATGTAAGAGAGATTCCCTGAGTGTGCCAGTGTGTGTAAGAGAATCACAGTATCCCAGAGAGTGTCTGTGAGTGTCCCAGACTGTGTGTTAGAGAGTCCCAGAGTGTGAGAGAGAGAGGGGATCCCAGAGAGTCCCAGAGTGATGGTGAGAGACAGTATCCCAGAGTGTGTGTGAGAGTGGGAATCCCAGAGGGTGTCTGAGAGAGGGAATCCCAGATTGTGGGTGGGAGAGGGAATTCCAGCGAGTCCCTGTGTGAGAGATAGGGAATCGCAGATTGTGTGTGAGGGAATCCCAGAGTGTGTGTGAGAGTGTCCCAGAGTGGGAATCCCAGAGTGTGTGTGAGAGAGGGAATTCCAGAGTGTGTGTGAGAGAGGGAATTCCAGAGAGTTCCAGGTTGTGTGTGAGAGAATCCCAGCGTGTGTGTGAGAGAGGGAATCCCAGAGAGCCAATCCCAGAATGTGTGTGAGAGAGGGCATCCCTGGGAGTCCCAGAGTATGTGAGAGGGAGTCCCCGAGTGTGTAGGAGAGAAGGAATCCCAGAGAGTCCCAGAGTGTGTATCAGAGAATCCCAGAGTGTGTGAGAGAGATGGAATCCCAGAGTGTGTGTGAGAGAATCCCAGAGTGAGAGAGAGAGGGAATCCCAGAGTGTGTTTGTGTGCGGGAATCCCAGAGAGTCCCCGAGTGTTTGTGATAGAGGGACTCCAAGAGTGTGTATGAGAGAGAGAGAATCTGAGAGAGTCCCAGATTGTGTGTGAGAGAGGGAATCCCAGAGTCCCAGGGTGTGTGTGAGAGAGGGAATCCCAGAGTGAGTGTGAGAGAATCCCAGTGTGTGTGTGTGTGTTTCCCAGAGTGTGTGTGACAGATGGAATCCCAGATGTTGTGAGAGAGGGAATCCTAGAGAGTCCCAGAGTGTGTGTGAGAGAGGCAATCCTAGAGTGCGTGAGAGAGAGCCATCCCAGAGAGTGTGTGAGAGAGGGAATCCCAGAGAGTGTGTGTGTGAGAGGGAGGCCCAGGGTGTGTGTGTGTGTGAGAGGGAGTCCCAGAGAGTGTGTGATAGATGGAATCCAAGAGTGTATGTGAGAGAGAGAGAATCTGAGAGAGTCCCCGCGCGCGTGAGAGCATGGGAGTCCCAGCGCGCCCGAGAGCGTAAGATAGAGAGCCAATCCCAGCGCGCCCCAGAGCATTTGAGAGGGAGAGCCAATCCCAGAGAGCCCCAGAGTATGTAAGAGGGAGTCCCCGAGTGTGTGGGAGAGAAGGAATCCCAGAGAGTCCCAGAGTGTGTGAGAGAGAGGGAACCCCAGAGTGTGTGTGAGAGAATCCCAGAGTGTGTGTGAGAGAATCCCAGAGTGCGAGAGAGAGAGGGAATCCCAGCGTGTGTTTGTGTGCGAGAATCCCAGAGTGCGAGTGAGAGAGGGAATCCCAGAGAGTCCCCGAGAGTTTGTGATAGAGGGACTCCAAGAGTGTGTATGAGAGAGAGAGAATCCGAGAGAGTCCCAGATTTTGTGGGAGAGTGGGAATCCCAGAGAGTCCCAGAGTGTGTGTGACAGAGGGAATCCCAGAATGAGTGTGAGAGAATCCCAGTGTGTGTGCGTGTGTGTGTGTGTGTTTCCCAGTGTGTGTGTGACAGATGGAATCCCAGATGTTGTGAGAGAGGGAATCCTAGAGAGTCCCAGAGTGTGTGTGAGAGAGGCAATCCTATAGTGCGTGAGAGAGAGCCATCCCAGAGAGTGTTTGAGAGAGGGAATCCCCGAGTGTGTGTGAGAGAGGGAATCCCCGAGTGTGTGTGAGAGAGGGAATCCCCGAGTGTGTTTGAGAGAGGGAATCCCAGCGAGTGTGTTTGAGAGAGGGAATCCCAGCGAGTGTGTGAGAGAGGGAATCCCCGAGTGTGTTTGAGAGAAGGAAACCCAGAGTGTGTGTGTGTGGGAATCCCAGAGTGTGAGAGAGAGAGGGAATCCCAGAGAGTTCCAGAGTGTGTGTGTTAGCGAATCCCAGAGTGTGAGTAAGAATGGGAATCCCAGAGAGTCCCAGACTGTGTGTGTGAGAGGGAATCCCAGAGACCGTTTGAGTGAGGGAATCCCCGAGTGTGAGAGAGAGAGGGAATCCCAGAGTGTGTGCGTGAGGGGGAATCCCAGAGAGTGTGTGTGAGAGTCGGAATCCCAGAGTATGAATGAGAGGATCCCAAAGCATGCGTGTGAGTTTCCCAGATTGTGTATGTGAGAGGGAATCCCAGAGAGACCCAGATTGTGTTTGAGAGAATCCCAGTGTGTGTGAGAGAGAGGGAATCCCTGAGTGTGTGTGGTAGAGAATCCCAAAGTGTGTGAGAGAGAGGGAATTCCAGAGTGTGTGAGAGAGCAGGAATCCCAGATTGTGTGTGAAAGGGAATCCCAGAGCATCCCAGAGTGTGTGCGTGAGCGAATCCCAGACTGTGTGTGAGAGTCAGAATCCTAGACTGTGTATGAGAGCGGGAATCACAGCGAATGAATGAGAGAATCCCAAAGTGTGTGTGTGAGTTTCCCAGAGTGTGTATGTGAGAGGGAATCCCAGAGTGTGTGCGTGAGGCGGAATCCCAGAGAGTGTGTGAGAGAGGGAATCCCAGAGAGTGTGTGTGAGAGAGTCGGAATCCCAGAGTGTGTGTGAGAGAGGGATTCCCAGAGTATGAATGAGAGGATCCCAAAGCATGCGTGTGAGTTTCCCAGAGTGTGTATGTGAGAGGGAATCCCAGAGAGTCCCCAAGAGTGTGTGCTAGAGGGAATCCAAGAGTGTGTGTGAGAGAGAGAAAATCAGAGAGAGTCCCAGATTGTATGAGAGAGTGGGAATTCCAGTGTATATGCGAGTTTCCCAGAGTGTGTGTGAGAGAGGGAATCCCTGAGTGTGTGTGTGAGAGAATCCCAAAGTATGTGAGATAGGGAATCCCAAAGTGTGTGTGAGAGAGGGAATCCCAGAGAGTCCCAGAGTGTGTATGAGAGAATCCCAGAGTGTGTGTGACATTTTCCCGAGTGTGTGTGAGAGAGGGAATCCAGAGAGACCTAGATTGTGTTTGAGAGAATCACTGCGTATGAGAGAGAGGGAATCCCTGTGTGTGTGTGTGTGTGTGTGTGTGTGTGTGTGTGTGTGTGTGTGTGAGAGAGAGAGAGAGAGAGAGAGCGAGAGAAAAACAGAGTGTGTTTGTGAGAGGGAATCCCAGAGTGTGTGTGAGATTATTCCAGAGTGTGTGAGAGAGAGGGAATCCCAGAGAGTCCCAGAGTGTCAGAGGGAATCCCAGAGTGTGTGTGTGAGAGAGGGAATCCCAGAGTGTGTGTGTGAGAGAGGGCATCCCAGAGTGTGTGTGAGAGAGGGAATCCCAGGGTGTGTGGGAGAGTGGGCATCCCAGAGAATCCAGGAGTGTGTTTGTTTGTGAGAGAATCCCAGAGTGCGTGTGTGAGAGGGAATCCCAGAGAGCCCCAGAGTGTGTGTGAGAGAGGGAATCCCAGAGTGTGTGAGAGAGGGAATCCCAGAGTGTGTGAGAGGGGGATTCCCAGAGGGTTTGTGTCAGAGAGGGAATCCCAGAGTGTGGAAGAGAAAGGGAATCCCAGAGTATGAATGAGAGAATCCCAAAATATGCGTGTGAGTTTCCCAGAGTGTGTATGTGAGAGGGAATCCCAGAGAGTCCCCGAGAGTGTGTGATAGAGGGAATCCAAGGGTGTGTGTGAGCGAGAGAGAATCCGGGAGAGTCCCAGATTGTGTGAGAGAGTGGGAATTCCAGCGTGTGTGCGAGTTTCCCAGAGTGTGTGTGAGAGAGGGAATCCCATAGTGTGTGAGAGAGACGGAATCCCAGAATGTGTGTGAGAGAGGGAATCCCAGAGCGTTCCAGAGTGTGTGTGTGTGAGCGAATCCCAGACTGTTTGTGAGAGTCGGAATCCCAGAGTGTGTATGAGAGAGGGAATGCCAGAGTGTGTGTGAGAGAGGGAATGCCAGAGTGTGTGTGAGAGACGGAATCCCAGAGAGGCCCATTGTGTGTGAGATTATTCCAGAGTGTGTGAGAGAGAGAGAATCCCAGAGAGTCCCAGTGTGTCAGAGAGGGAATCCCAGAGTGTGTGTGTGATAGTGAATCCCATAGCGTGTGAGAGAGGGCAAATCCCCGAGAATGTGTGAGAGAGGGAATCCCCGAGGGTCCTAGCGTCCCAGATTGTGTAAAGGAATCCCAGAGAGTCCCAGAATCTTAGAGAGGGAATTCCAGAGTGTGTGAGTGTGAGAGAGAGAGAATCCCAGAGTGTGTGTGTGAGTTTCCCAGAGTGTGTTTGAGAGAAGGGATCCCAGAGTGTGTGTGAGCTGAAGGGAATCTCAGAGAGTCCCTGAGTGTGTGTGAGAGTGGGACTCCCAAAGTGTGAGAGAAAGTTAGAATCCCAGAGTGTGTGTGTGAGTTTCCCAGTGTGTTTGCGAGAGAGAATCCCAGAGTGTGTGTGTGTGAGAGAGAATCCCAGATTGTGTGTGTGTGTGTGAGAGGGAATCCCAGAGTGTGTGTGAGAGAATCCCAGAGTGAGTGTGTAGGTTTCCCAGGGTGTTGTGCGAGAGAGGGAGTCCCAGGGTGTTGTGCGAGAGAGGGAGTCCCAGGGTGTTGTGCGAGAGAGGGAGTCCCAGGGTGTGTGTGAGAGAGGGAGTCCCAGGGTGTGTGTGAGAGAGGGAATCCCAGAGTGTGTGTGAGAGAGGGAATCCCAGAGTGTGTGTGAGAGAGGGAATCCCAGAGTGTGTGAGAGAGAGGGAATCCCAGAGTGCGTGAGAGAGAGCCAATCCCAGAGTGTGTGTGTGAGAGAGGGAATCCCCGAGTGTGTGTGTGAGAGAGGGAATCCCCGAGTGTGTGTGTGAGAGAGGGAATCCCCGAGTGTGTGTGAGAGTGGGAATCCCAGAGAGCCCCAGAGTGTGTGTGAGAGATTCCCAGAGTGTGTTTGTGAGAGAGCCAATGGAAGAGTGAGTGAGAGAGAGGGAATCCCAGAGTGTGCGTGACAGTGGGAATCCCAGAGTGTCCCAGAGTGTGTGAGAGAGGGAATCCCAGAGAGTGTGATAGAGAGGGAATCCCAGAGATTGTGTGAGAGAAGGAATCCCAGAGAGTGTGAGAAAGATGGAATTCCAGAGTGTGTGAGAGAGAGGGAATCCCAGAGAGGCCTAGAGTACGTGAGAGAGAGCCAATCCCATAGAGTGTGTGAGAGAGGGCATCCCTGAGAGTCCCAGAATGTTTGTGAGAGAATCCCAGAGTGTGTGTGTGTGTGTTTCCCAGAGTGTGTGTGAGAGATGGAATCCCAGAGTGTGTGTGAGAGGGGGAATCCCAGAGTGTGTGTGAGAGGGGGAATCCCAGAGTGTGTGTGAGAGTGGGAATCCCAGTGAGACCCAGAGTGTGTGTGAGAGAGAGAGGGCATCCCAGAGAGTCCGTGCGTGAGTGTGAGAGAATCCCAGAGTGAATGTGTTTGTTTCCCAGAGTGTGTGGTGAGAGAGGGAATCCCAGAGAGTCCCAGAGTGTGTGTGAGAGAGGGAATCCTTGAGTGCGTGAGAGAGAGCCAATCCCAGAGTGTGTGTGAGAGAGGGCATCCCATAGTGTGTGATAGAGAGGGAATGCCAGAGAGTGTGTGATAGAGAGGGAATGCCAGAGAGTGTGTGAGAGAGGGAATCCTAGAGTGCGTGAGAGAGTGCCAATCCCAGAGTGTTTGTGAGAGGATCCCAGAGGGTGTGGGAAAGAGGGCATCCCAGAGAATCCAGGAGTGTGTTTGTGTGTGAGAGGGAATCCGAGGGAGTCCCAGATTGTGTGTGAGAGTGGGAATCCCAGAGAGACCAAGAGTGTGTATGAGATTATTCCAGAGTGTGTGAGAGAGAGGGAAACCCAGCAGAGTCCTAGAGTGTGTGTGAAAGAGGGAATCCCAGGGTGTGTGTGAGACAATCCCAGAGTGAGTGTGAGAGAGGGGGAATCCCAGAGTGTGTTTGAGAGAGGGTGTCCCCAAGTGTGGGGGAGAGAAGGAATCCCAGAGTGTCCCAGAGTGTGTGTCTGAGAGAATCCCAGAGTGTGTGTGAGAGAGGGAATCCCCGAGTGTGTGTGTGTGAGAGAGGGAATCCCAGAGTGTGTGTGAGAGTGGGAATCCCAAACTGTGAGAGAAAGTTAGAATCCCAGAGTGTGTGTGTGAGTTTCCAAGTGTGTTTGTGAGAGAGAGAATCTGAGATTGTGTGTGAGAGAGGGAATCCCAGAGTGTGTAAGAGAACCTCAGAGTGTGTAAGGAAATCCCAGTGTGTCCCCGAGTGTGTTAGGGATTCCGAGAGTGTGTGAGAGAATCCCAGAGAGTCCCAGAGTGTGAGAGAGAATCCCAGAGCGTGTAAGGGAATCCCACACTGAGTAAGAGAGAGTCCCAAAGTAAGTGAGAGAGTCCCAGAAGCCTATGGTGTGTAAGGGAATCCCAAATGTAAGAGAGATTCCCTGAGTGTGCCAGAGTGTGCGAGAGAATTCCAGTGTGTGTAAGAGAATCACAGTGTCCCAGAGTGTGTGTGTGAGAGAGTCCCAGAGTGTGTGAGAGAGTGTCCCAGAGTGTGTGTGAGAGTCGGAATCCCAGAGTGTGTGTGCGAGTTTAACAGAGCATTTATGAGAGAGGGAATCCCAGGGTGTGTGGGAGAGAGGGCATCCCAGAGTATCCAGGAGTGTGTTTGTGTGTGAGCGAATCCCAGACTTTGTGTGAGTGTTGGAAGCCCAGAGTGTGTGCGCGAGTTTCACAGAGCGTTTGTGAGACAGGGAATCCCAGAGAGTCCCAGGGTGTGTGTGAGAGAGGGAATCCTAGAGTGCGTGAGAGAGAGCCAATCCCAGAGTGTGTGTGAGAGAGGGCATCCATAGTGTGTGGTAGAGTGGGATTGCCAGAGAGTGTGTGAGAGAGGGAATCCTAGAGTGCGTGAGAGAGTGCCAATCCCAGAGGGTTTCTGAGAGGATCCCAGAGTGTGTGTGTGTGTGAGTTTCCGAGAGTGTGTCGGGAAGAGGGCATCCCAGAGAATCCAGTGTTTGTTTGTGTGTGAGAGGGAATCCGAGGGAGTCCCAGATTGTGTGTGAGAGAGGGAATCCCAGAGAGTCCAAGAGTGTGTGTGAGAGATTCCCACAGTGTGTGTGAGAGTGTGTGAGAGAGGGAATCATACAGTGCGTGAGAGAGGGAATCCTAGAGTGCGTGAGAGAGTGCCAATCCCAGTGTTTGTGAGAGGATCCCAGTGTGTGTGTTTGTGAGTTTCCCAGAGTGTGTGGGAAAGAGGGCATCCCAGAGAATCCAGGAGTGTGTTTGTGTGTGAGAGGGAATCCGAGGGAGTCCCAGATTGTGTGTGAGAGAGGGAGTCCCAGCGTGTGAGTGAGAATGGGAATCCCAGAGAGACCAAGAATGCGTGTGAGACAATCCCACAGTGTGTGTGAGAGAGGCAATCCCAGAGTGTGCGTGAGGGAATCTCAGATTGTGTGTGTGTGAGAGGGAATCTCAGATTGTGTGTGAGAGAGCGGGCATCCCAGTGAGTCCGTGCGTGAGTGTGACAGAATCCCAGAGTGAATGTGTTTGTTTCCCAGAGTGTGTGTGAGAGAGGGAATCCCAGGAGTCCCAGAGTGTGTGTGAGAGAGGGAATCCTAGAGTGCGTGAGAGAGAGCCAATCCCAGAGTGTGTGCGAGAGAGGGCATCCCAGCGTGTGAGTGAGAGTGGGAATCCCAGAGAGTGTATGAGAGAATCCCAAAGTGTGTGGGTGAGTTTCCCAGAGTGTGTGTGAGAGAGGGAATTCCAGAGAGTCCCAGAGTGGGAATCGCAGAGTGTGAGTGTTTGTGAGAATCCCAGACTGTGTTTGATAGTGAATCCCGGAGAGTGTGAGAGAGAGAGGGAATCCCAGAGAGTCCCAGAGTGTGTGTGTGAGCGAATCCCAGAGTGTGAGTAAGAGTGGGAATCCCAGAGAGTCCCAGACTGTGTGTGAGAGGGAATCCCAGAGAGCGTTTGAGTGAGGGAATCCCCGAGTGTGTGGGATAGAAGGAATCCCTGAGTGCGTGTGTGTGAGAGAATCCCAAAGTGTGAGAGAGAGGGAATCCCAGAGTGTGTGCGTGAGGGGGAATCCCAGAGAGTGTGCGAGAGAGGGAATCCCAGAGAGTGTGTGTGAGAGAATCCCAGAGTGTGTGTGAGAGAGGGAATCCCAGAGAGACCCAGATTGTGTTTGAGAGAATCACAGCGTATGAGAGAGAGCGGGAATCCCTGTGTGTGTGTGTGTGTGTGTGTATGTATGTGTGTGTGTGTGTGTGTGTGTGTGTGAGAGAGAGAGAGAAAAAAAACAGAGTGTGTTTGTGAGAGGGAATCCCAGAGTGTGTGTGAGATTATTCCAGAGTGTGAGAGAGAGAGGGAATCCCAGAGAGTCCCAGAGTGTCAGAGGGAATCCCAGAGTGTGTGTGTGTGTGAGAGATTCCCAGAGTGCGTGTGTGAGAGGGAATCCCAGAGAGCCCCAGAGTGTGTGTGAGAGAGGGAATCCCAGAGTGTGTGAGAGAGGGATTCCTAGAGGGTTTGTGTCAGAGAGGGAATCCCAGAGTGTGGAAGAGAAAGGGAATCCCAGAATATGAATGAGAGAATCCCAAAATATGCGTGTGAGTTTCCCAGAGTGTGTATGTGAGAGGGAATCCCAGAGAGTCCCCGAGAGTGTGTGATAGAGGGAATCCAAGGGTGTGTGTGAGCGAGAGAGAATCCGGGAGAGTCCCAGATTGTGTGAGAGAGTGGGAATTCCAGCATGTGTGCGAGTTTCCCAGAGTGTGTGTGAGAGAGGGAATCCCATAGTGTGTGAGAGAGACGGAATCCCAGAATGTGTGTGAGAGAGGGAATCCCAGAGCGTTCCAGAGTGTGTGTGTGAGCAAATCCCAGACTGTTTGTGAGAGTCGGAATCCCAGAGTGTGTATGAGAGAGGGAATGCCAGAGTGTGTGTGAGAGACGGAATCCCAGAGAGGCCCATTGTGTGTGAGATTATTCCAGAGTGTGGGAGAGAGAGGGAATCCCAGAGAGTCCCAGAGTGTGTGTGAGAGATGGGGAATCCCAGAGTGTGAGAGAGAGAGAGAGAGAATCCCAGAGAGTCCCAGTGTGTCAGAGAGGGAATCCCAGAGTGTGTGTGTGATAGTGAATCCCATAGCGTGTGAGAGAGGGCAAATCCCCGAGTATGTGTGAGAGACGGAATCCCCGAGGGTCCTAGCGTCCCAGATTGTGTAAGGGAATCCCAGAGAGTCCCAGAATCTTAGAAAGGGAATTCCAGAGTGTGTGAGTGTGAGAGAGAGAGAATCCCAGAGTGTGTGTGGGTTTCCCAGAGTGTGTTTGAGAGAGGGGATCCCAGAGTGTGTGTGAGCTGAAGGGAATCTCAGAGAGTCCCTGAGTGTGTGTGACAGTGGGAATCCCAAACTGTGAGAGAAAGTTAGAATCCCAGAGTGTGTGTGTGAGTTTCCCAGAGTGTGTTTGAGAGAAGGGATCCCAGAGTGTGTGTGAGCTGAAGGGAATCTCAGAGAGTCCCTGAGTGTGTGTGAGAGTGGGACTCCCAAAGTGTGAGAGAAAGTTAGAATCCCAGAGTGTGTGTGTGAGTTTCCCAGTGTGTTTGCGAGAGAGAATCCCAGAGTGTGTGTTTGAGAGAGGGAATCCCAGTGTGTGTTTGTGAGAGGGAAATCCAGAGTGTGTGAGAGCGGGAATCCCAGAGTGTGTAAGAGAATCTCAGTGTGTCCCCGAGTGTGTTAGGGATTCCTAGAGTGTGTGAGAGAGTCCCAGAGTGTGAGAGAGAATCGCACAGCATGTAAGGGAATCCCACAGTGAGTAAGAGAGAGTCCCAACGTATGTGAGAGAGTCCCAGAAGCCTATGGTGTGTAAGGGATTCCCAAATGTAAGAGAGATTCCCTGAGTGTGCCAGTGTGGGCGAGAGACTTCCAGTGTGTGTAAGAGAATCACAATGTCCCAGAGTGTGTTTGTGAGTGTCCCAGACTGTGTGTGAGAGAGTCCCAGAGTGTGTGAGAGAGAGAGGATCCCAGAAAGTCCCAGAATGTGTGTGAGAGAGAGAATCCCAGAGTGATGGTGAGAGAGAGTATCCCAGAGTGTGTGTGAGATGGGAGTCCCAGAGGGTGTCTGAGAGAGGGAATACCAGATTGTGCGTGAGAGAGGGAATTCCAACGAGTCCCGGTGTGTGAGAGAGGGAATCCCAGAGAGTTCCAGATTGTGTGTGAGAGAATCCCAGCGTGTGTGAGAGAGAGGGAATCCCAGAGCGTGTGTGAGAGAGGGAATCCCAGAGCGTGTGTGAGAGAGGGAATCCCAGAGCGTGTGTGAGAGAGGGAATCCCAGAGCGTGTGAGAGAGAGGACATCCCAGAGAGTCCCAGAGTATGTGTGAGAGAATCCCAGAGTGTGTGTGTGAGAGAGAATTCCAGATTGTGTGTGTGTGTGAGAGGGAATCCCAGAGTGTGTGTGAGAGAATCCCAGAGTGAGTGTGTATGTTTCCCAGGGTGTTGTGCGAGAGAGGGAGTCCCAGGGTGTTGTGCGAGAGAGGGAGTCCCAGGGTGTGTGTTAGAGAGGGAGTCCCAGGGTGTGTGTTAGAGAGGGAGTCCCAGGGTGTGTGTTAGAGAGGGAGTCCCAGGGTGTGTGTTAGAGAGGGAGTCCCAGGGTGTGTGTTAGAGAGGGAGTCCCAGGTAGTGTGTTAGAGAGGGAGTCCCAGGTAGTGTGTTAGAGAGGGAGTCCCAGGGTGTGTGTTAGAGAGGGAGTCCCAGGGTGTGTGTGAGACAGGGAATCCCAGAGTGTGTGAGAGAGAGGGAATCCCAGAGTGCGTGAGAGAGAGCCAATCCCAGAGTGTGTGTGTGAGAGAGGGCATCCCTGAGAGTCCCAGAGTGTGTGTGAGAGAATCCCAGAGTGTGTTTGAGATAGGGTGTCCCCGAGTGTGGGGGAGAGAAGGAATCCCAGACTGTCCCAGAGTGTGTGTGTGATAGAGGGAATCCCAGAGTGTGTGTGTGAGAGAGGGAATCCCAGAGTGTGTGTGTGAGAGAGGGAATCCCAGAGTGTGTGTGTGAGAGAGGGAATCCCCGAGTGTGTGTGTGAGAGAGGGAATCCCAGAGAGTCGCAGAGTGTGTGTGAGAGATTCCCAGAGTGTGTTTGTGAGAGAGCCAATGGAAGAGTGAGTGAGAGAGAGGGAATCCCAGAGTGTGCGTGACAGTGGGAATCCCAGAGTGTCCCAGAGTGTGTGAGAGAGGGAATCCCAGAGAGTGTGATAGAGAGGGAATTCCAGAGTGTGTGAGAGAGAGGGAATCCCAGAGAGGCCTAGAGTGCGTGAGAGAGAGCCAATCCCATAGAGTGTGTGAGAGAGGGCATCCCTGAGAGTCCCAGAATGTTTGTGAGAGAATCCCAGAGTGTGTGTGTGTGTTTCCCAGAGTGTGTGTGAGAGATGGAATCCCAGAGTGTGTGTGAGAGGGGGAATCCCAGAGTGTGTGTGAGAGTGGGAATCCCAGTGAGACCCAGAGTGTGTGTGAGAGAGAGAGGGCATCCCAGAGAGTCCGTGCGTGAGTGTGAGAGAATCCCAGAGTGAATGTGTTTGTTTCCCAGAGTGTGTGGTGAGAGAGGGAATCCCAGAGAGTCCCAGAGTGTGTGTGAGAGAGGGAATCCTTGAGTGCGTGAGAGAGAGCCAATCCCAGAGTGTGTGTGAGAGAGGGCATCCCATAGTGTGTGATAGAGAGGGAATGCCAGAGAGTGTGTGATAGAGAGGGAATGCCAGAGAGTGTGTGAGAGAGGGAATCCTAGAGTGCGTGAGAGAGTGCCAATCCCAGAGTGTTTGTGAGAGGATCCCAGAGGGTGTGGGAAAGAGGGCATCCCAGAGAATCCAGGAGTGTGTTTGTGTGTGAGAGGGAATCCGAGGGAGTCCCAGATTGTGTGTGAGAGTGGGAATCCCAGAGAGACCAAGAGTGTGTGTGAGAGAATCCCACGGTGTTTGAGAGAGAGGCAATCCCAGAGAGTGTGTGAGGGAATCTCAGATTGTGTGTGTGTGTGAGAGGGAATCTCAGATTGTGTGTGTGTGGGAGGGAATCTCAGATTGTGTGTGTGTGAGAGGGAATCTCAGATTGTGTGTGTGTGAGAGGGAATCTCAGATTGTGTGTGGGAGAGGGAATCCCAGAGTATGTGCGAGTTTCCACGAGTGTGTGAGAGAGATGGAATCCCAGAGTGTGTGAGAGAAAAGGAATCCCAGATAGTCCCAGAGTGTGTGTGTGAGAGAATCAAAAAGTGTGTGTGAGAGTCGGAATCCCAGAGTGTGTGTCCAAGTTTCAGACAGTGTTTGTGAGAGATGGAGTCCCAGGGTGTGTGTGAGAGAGGGAATGCCAGATTATGTTTGAGACTCGGAATCCCAGAGTAAGAATGAGAGAATCCCAAAGTATGCATGCGAGTTTCCCAGAGTGTGTATGTCAGTGGGAATGCCAGAGTGAGTGTTGAGAGAGGCAATCCCAGAGCGTGTGTCAGACTGGGAATCCCAGAGAGTCCCAGAGTGTGAGAGAGGAAATCCCAGAGAGTCCCAGAGTATGTGTGTGAGGGAGAGGGAATCCCAGAGAGTCCCAGATTGTGTCAGACAGTGGGAATTCCAGTGTGTGTCCGAGTTTCCCAGGAGTGTGTGTGAGAGACGGAATCCCTCAGTGTGTGAGACAAACGGAATCACAGAGTGTGTGTGTGAGGGAATCCCAGAGAGTCCCAGAGTGTATGTGTGAGCGAATCCCAGACTGTGTGTGAGAGTCGGAATCCCAGAGTGTGTATGCGAGAGAGAATCCCAGAGTATGAATGAGAGAATCCAAAGGTGTGTGTGCGAGTTTCCCAGAGCGAGTGTTGAGAGAGGGAATCCCAGAGTGTGTGTGAGAGAGGGAATCCCAGAGTGTCCCAGAGTGTGTGTGAGATTATTCCAGAGTGTGTGAGAGAGAGGGAATCCCAGCAGAGTCCTAGAGTGTGTGTGAAAGAGGGAATCCCAGGGTGTGTGTGAGACAATCCCAGAGTGAGTGTGAGAGAGGGGGAATTCCAGAGTGTGAGAGATAGAGGGAATCCCAGAGTGTGTTTGAGAGAGGGTGTCCCCAAGTGTGGGGGAGAGAAGGAATCCCAGAGTGTCCCAGAGTGGGTGTCTGAGAGAATCCCAGAGTGTGTGTGAGAGAGGGAATCCCCGAGTGTGTGTGTGTGAGAGAGGGAATCCCAGAGTGTGTGTGAGAGAGGGAATCCCCGAGTGTGTGTGTGTGAGAGAGGGAATCCCAGAGTGTGTGTGAGAGTGGGAATCCCAGAGAGTCCCAGAGTGTGTGTGAGAGATTTCCAGAGTGTGTGTGAGAGAGGGAATCCCAGAGTGTGCGTGAGAGAGGGCATCCGTGAGAGTCCCAGAGTGTGTGTGAGAGAATCCCAGAGTGTGTGTGTGTGTGTGTGTGTTTCCCAGAGTGTGTGAGAGAGAGGTAATCCCAGAGTGAGTGTGAGAATGGGGGAATCCCAGAGTGTGTGAGTGAGGGCAATTCCCAGAGTGTGTGAGAGACAGAGAATCCCAGAGAGTCCCACATTGTGTGTGAGATAGAGGGAATCCCAGAGTGTGTGTGCCAGTTTCCCAGAGTGTTTGTGAGAGAGGGAATCCCTGAGTGTGTTTGAGAGAGGGAATCCCAGAGAGTCCCCGTGTGTGTGAGAGAGAGGCAATCCCAGCGTGAGGGTAAGAGTGGAAGTCCCAGAGTGTTTCAGGGAATTCCCAGAGTGTGTAAGAGAAACCCAGAGTGTTTGTGAGAGAGAGAATCCCGGAGTGTGTGTGAGAGTGGGAATCCCAAACTGTGAGAGAAAGTTAGAATCCCAGAGTGTGTGTGTGAGTTTCCAAGTGTGTTTGTGAGAGAGAGAATCTGAGATTGTGTGTGAGAGAGGGAATCCCAGAGTGTGTAAGAGAACCTCAGAGTGTGTAAGGAAATCCCAGTGTGTCCCCGAGTGTGTTAGTGATTCCGAGAGTGTGTGAGAGAATCCCAGAGAGAATCCCAGAGCGTGTAAGGGAATCCCACACTGAGTAAGAGAGAGTCCCAAAGTAAGTGAGAGAGTCCCAGAAGCCTATGGTGTGTAAGGGAATCCCAAATGTAAGAGAGATTCCCTGAGTGTGCCAGAGTGTGCGAGAGAATTCCAGTGTGTGTAAGAGAATCACAGTGTCCCAGAGTGTGTGTGAGAGAGAGGGGATCCCAGAGAGTCCCAGACTGTGTGTGCGGGAGAGAATCTCAGAGTGATATTGACAGAGAGAGAATCCCAGAGTGACGGTGAGAGACAGTATCACAGAGTGTTTGTGAGAGTGGGAATTCCAGAGGGTGTCTGAGAGAGGGAATCCCAGATTGTGGGTGAGAGAGGGAATTCCAGCAAGTCCCTGTGTGTAAGAGAGTGAATCCCAGAGTGTGTGAGAGAGGGAATTCCAGAGAGTTCCAGGTTTGTGTGTGAGAGAATCCCAGAGTGAGTGTGTGTGTTTCCCAGAGTGTGTGTGAGAGTCGGAATCCCAGAGTGTGTGTGCGAGTTTAACAGAGCATTTATGAGAGAGGGAATCCCAGGGTGTGTGGGAGAGAGGGCATCCCAGAGAATCCAGGAGTGTGTTTGTGTGTGAGCGAATCCCAGACTTTGTGTGAGTGTCGGAAGCCCAGAGTGTGTGCGCGAGTTTCACAGAGCGTTTGTGAGACAGGGAATCCCAGAGAGTCCCAGGGTGTGTGTGAGAGAGGGAATCCTAGAGTGCGTGAGAGAGAGCCAATCCCAGAGTGTGTGTGAGAGAGGGCATCCATAGTGTGTGGTAGAGAGGGAATGCCAGAGAGTGTGTGATAGAGTGGGATTGCCAGAGAGTGTGTGAGAGAGGGAATCCTAGAGTGCGTGAGAGAGTGCCAATCCCAGAGGGTTTCTGAGAGGATCCCAGAGTGTGTGTGTGTGTGAGTTTCCGAGAGTGTGTCGGGAAGAGAGCATCCCAGAGAATCCAGTGTTTGTTTGTGTGTGAGAGGGAATCCCAGAGAGTCCAAGAGTGTGTGTGAGAGATTCCCACAGTGTGTGTGAGAGTGTGTGAGAGAGGGAATCAAAAAGTGCGTGAGAGAGGGAATCCTAGAGTGCGTGAGAGAGTGCCAATCCCAGTGTTTGTGAGAGGATCCCAGTGTGTGTGTTTGTGAGTTTCCCAGAGTGTGTGGGAAAGAGGGCATCCCAGAGAATCCAGGAGTGTGTTTGTGTGTGAGAGGGAATCCGAGGGAGTCCCAGATTGTGTGTGAGAGAGGGAGTCCCAGCGTGTGAGTGAGAGTGGGAATCCCAGAGAGACCAAGAATGCGTGTGAGACAATCCCACAGTGTGTGTGAGAGATGCAATCCCAGAGTGTGCGTGAGGGAATCTCAGATTGTGTGTGTGTGAGAGGGAATCTCAGATTGTGTGTGAGAGAGCGGGCATCCCAGTGAGTCCGTGCGTGAGTGTGACAGAATCCCAGAGTGAATGTGTTTGTTTCCCAGAGTGTGTGTGAGAGAGGGAATCCTAGAGTGCGTGAGAGAGAGCCAATCCCAGAGTGTGTGCGAGAGAGGGCATCCCAGCGTGTGAGTGAGAGTGGGAATCCCAGAGAGTGTATGAGAGAATCCCAAAGTGTGTGGGTGAGTTTCCCAGAGTGTGTGTGAGAGAGGGAATCCCAGAGAGTCCCAGAGTGGGAATCGCAGAGTGTGTGTGTTTGTGAGAATCCCAGACTGTGTTTGATAGTGAATCCCGGAGAGTGTGAGAGAGAGAGGGAATCCCAGAGAGTCCCAGAGTGTGTGTGTGAGCGAATCCCAGAGTGTGAGTAAGAGTGGGAATCCCAGAGAGTCCCAGACTGTATGTGTGAGAGGGAATCCCAGAGAGCGTTTGAGTGAGGGAATCCCCGAGTGTGTGAGAGAGAGGGAATCCCAGAGTGTGTGCGTGAGGCGGAATCCCAGAGAGTGTGCGAGAGAGGGAATCCCAGAGAGTGTGTGTGAGAGAATCCCAGAGTGTGTGTGAGAGAGGGAATCCCAGAGAGACCCAGATTGTGTTTGAGAGAATCCCAGCGTGTGTGTGAGAGAGGGAATCCCAAAGTGTGTGAGAGAGACGGAATGCCAGAGTGTGTGAGGGAGCAGGAATCCCAGATTGTATGTGAGCGGGAATCCCAGAGCGTCCCAGAGTGTGTGCGTGAGCGAATCCCAGACTGTGTATGAGAGAGGGAATCCCAGAGTGTGTATGAGAGCGGAAATCACAGCGAATGAATGAGAATCCCAAAGTGTATGCGCGAGTTTCCCAGAGTGTGTATGTGAGAGGGAATCCCAGAGAGTGTGTGAGAGAGGGAATCCCAGAGAGTCCCAGAGTGTATATGAGAGAATCGCAGAGTGTGTGTGACATTTTCCCGAGTGTGTGTGTGAGACGCCATCCCAGAGATCCCAGATTGTGTTTGAGAGAATCCCAGCGTGTGTGAGAGAGAGGGAATCCCTGTGTGTGTGAGATTATTCCAAAGTGTGTGAGAGAGAGGGAATCCCAGAGAGTCCCAGAGTGTGTGTGAGAGAGGGGGAATCCCAGAGAGTCCCAGAGTGTCAGAGGGAATCCCAGAGTGCGTGTGTGATAGTGAATCCCTGAGTGTGTGTGTGAGAGAGGGAATCCCTGAGTGTGTGTGTGTGAGAGAGGGAATCCCTGAGTGTGTGTGTGAGAGGGAATCCCAGAGAGACCCAGATTGTGTTTGAGAGAATCCCAGCGTGTGAGAGAGAGAGGGAATCCCTGTGTGTGTGTGTGTGTGTGTGTGTGAGAGAGAGAGAGAGAGAGAGAGAGAGAGAGAGAGAGAGAGAGAGAGATAAAACCAGAGTGTGTTTGTGAGAGAGAATCCCAGAGTGTATGAGAGAGAGTGGATCCCAGAGAGTCCCAGAGTGTGTGTGAGAGAGAGAATCCCAGAGTGATGGTGACAGACAGTATCCCAGAGTGTGTGTGAGAGTTGGAATCCCAGAGGGTGTCTGAGAGAGGGAATCCCAGATTGTGGGTGGGAGAGGGAATTCCAGCGAGTCCCTGTGTGTGAGATAGGGAATCGCAGATTGTGTGTGAGGGAATCCCAGAGTGTGTGTGAGATTGTCTCAGAGTGGGAATCCCAGAGTGTGTGTGAGAGAGGGAATTCCAGAGTGTGTGTGAGAGAGGGAATTCCAGAGAGTTCCAGGTTGCGTGTGAGAGAATCCCAGCGTGTGTGTGAGAGAGGGAATCCCAGAGAGCCAATCCCAGAATGTGTGTGAGAGAGGGCATCCCTGGGAGTCCCAGACTATGTGAGAGGGAGTCCCCGAGTGTGTCGGAGAGAAGGAATCCCAGAGAGTCCCAGAGTGTGTATCAGAGAATCCCAGAGTGTGTGAGAGAGATGGAATCCCAGAGTGTGTGTGAGAGAATCCCAGAGTGAGAGAGAGAGAGGGAATCCCAGAGTGTGTTTGTGTGCGGGAATCCCAGAGAGTCCCCGAGTGTTTGTGATAGAGGGACTCCAAGAGTGTGTATGAGAGAGAGAGAATCTGAGAGAGTCCCAGATTGTGTGTGAGAGAGGGAATCCCAGAGTCCCAGGGTGTGTGTGAGAGAGGGAATCCCAAAGTGAGTGTGAGAGAATCCCAGTGTGTGTGTGTTTGTGTTTCCCAGAGTGTGTGTGACAGATGGAATCCCAGATGTTGTGAGAGAGGGAATCCTAGAGAGTCCCAGAGTGTGTGTGAGAGAGGCAATCCTAGAGTGCGTGAGAGAGAGCCATCCCAGAGTGTGTGTGAGAGAGGGAATCCCAGAGAGTGTGTGAGAGAGGGAATCCTAGAGTGCGTGAGAGAGTGCCAATCCCAGAGTGTTTGTGAGAGGATCCCAGAGGGTGTGTGTGTGAGTTTCCCAGAGTGTGTGGGAAAGAGGGCATCCCAAAGAATCCAGGAGTGTGTTTGTGTGTGAGAGGGAATCCGAGGGAGTCCCAGCGTGTGAGTGAGAGTGGGAATCCCAGAGAGACCAAGAATGCGTGTGAGACAATCCCACAGTGTGTGTGAGAGATGCAATCCCAGAGTGTGCGTGAGGGAATCTCAGATTGTGTGTGTGTGAGAGGGAATCTCAGATTGTGTGTGAGAGCGCGGGCATCCCAGTGAGTCCGTGCGTGAGTGTGACAGAATCCCAGAGTGAATGTGTTTGTTTCCCAGAGTGTGTGTGAGAGAGGGAATCCTAGAGTGCGTGAGAGAGAGCCAATCCCAGAGTGTGTGCGAGAGAGGGCATCCCAGCGTGTGAGTGAGAGTGGGAATCCCAGAGAGTGTATGAGAGAATCCCAAAGTGTGTGGGTGAGTTTCCCAGAGTGTGTGTGAGAGAGGGAATCCCAGAGAGTCCCAGAGTGGGAATCGCAGAGTGTGTGTGTTTGTGAGAATCCCAGACTGTGTTTGATAGTGAATCCCGGAGAGTGTGAGAGAGAGAGGGAATCCCAGAGAGTCCCAGAGTGTGTGTGTGAGCGAATCCCAGAGTGTGAGTAAGAGTGGGAATCCCAGAGAGTCCCAGACTGTATGTGTGAGAGGGAATCCCAGAGAGCGTTTGAGTGAGGGAATCCCCGAGTGTGTGGGATAGAAGGAATCCCTGAGTGTGTGTGTGTGAGAGAATCCAAAAGTGTGAGAGAGAGGGAATCCCAGAGTGTGTGCGTGAGGCGGAATCCCAGAGAGTGTGCGAGAGAGGGAATCCCAGAGAGTGTGTGTGAGAGAATCCCAGCGTGTGTGTGAGAGAGGGAATCCCAAAGTGTGTGAGAGAGACGGAATGCCAGAGTGTGTGAGGGAGCAGGAATCCCAGATTGTATGTGAGCGGGAATCCCAGAGTGTCCCAGAGTGTGTGCGTGAGCGAATCCCAGACTGTGTATGAGAGCGGAAATCACAGCGAATGAATGAGAATCCCAAAGTGTATGCGCGAGTTTCCCAGAGTGTGTATGTGAGAGGGAATCCCAGAGAGTGTGTGAGAGAGGGAATCCCAGAGAGTCCCAGAGTGTGTATGAGAGAATCGCAGAGTGTGTGTGACATTTTCCCGAGTGTGTGTGAGAGACGCCATCCCAGAGATCCCAGATTGTGTTTGAGAGAATCCCAGCGTGTGTGAGAGAGAGGGAATCCCTGTGTGTGTGAGATTATTCCAATGTCTGTGAGAGAGAGGGAATCCCAGAGAGTCCCAGAGTGTGTGTGAGAGAGGGGGAATCCCAGAGAGACCCAGAGTGTCAGAGGGAATCCCAGAGTGCGTGTGTGATAGTGAATCCCTGAGTGTGTGTGTGTGAGAGAGGGAATCCCTCAGTGTGTGTGTGAGAGGGAATCCCAGAGAGACCCAGATTGTGTTTGAGAGAATCCCAGCGTGTGAGAGAGAGAGGGAATCCCTGTGTGTGTGTGTGTGTGTGTGTGTGTGTGTGTGAGAGAGAGAGAGAGAGAGAGAGAGAGAGAGATAAAACCAGAGTGTGTTTGTGAGAGAGAATCCCAGAGTGTATGAGAGAGAGAGGATCCCAGAGAGTCCCAGAGTGTGTGTGAGAGAGAGAATCCCAGAGTGATGGTGACAGACAGTATCCCAGAGTGTGTGTGAGAGTGGGAATCCCAGAGGGTTCTGAGAGAGGGAATCCCAGATTGTGGGTGGGAGAGGGAATTCCAGCGAGTCCCTGTGTGAGAGATAGGGAATCGCAGATTGTGTGTGAGGGAATCCCAGAGTGTGTGTGAGGGAGGGAATCCCAGAGAGCCAATCCCAGAATGTGTGTGAGTGAGGGCATCCCTGGGAGTCCCAGACTATGTGAGAGGGAGTCCCCGAGTGTGTCGGAGAGAAGGAATCCCAGAGAGTCCCAGAGTGTGTATCAGAGAATCCCAGAGTGTGTGAGAGAGATGGAATCCCAGAGTGTGTGTGAGAGAATCCCAGAGTGAGAGAGAGAGAGGGAATCCCAGAGTGTGTTTGTGTGCGGGAATCCCAGAGAGTCCCCGAGTGTTTGTGATAGAGGGACTCCAAGAGTGTGTATGAGAGAGAGAGAATCTGAGAGAGTCCCAGATTGTGTGTGAGAGAGGGAATCCCAGAGTCCCAGGGTGTGTGTGAGAGAGGGAATCCCAAAGTGAGTGTGAGAGAATCCCAGTGTGTGTGTGTTTGTGTTTCCCAGAGTGTGTGAGACAGATGGAATCCCAGATGTTGTGAGAGAGGGAATCCTAGAGAGTCCCAGAGTGTGTGTGAGAGAGGCAATCCTAGAGTGCGTGAGAGAGAGCCATCCCAGAGTGTGTGTGAGAGAGGGAATCCCAGAGAGTGTGTGAGAGAGGGCATCCCAGAGAATCCCAGAGAGTGTGTGTGTGAGAGGGAGGCCCAGGGTGTGTGTGTGTGTGAGAGGGAGTCCCAGAGAGTGTGTGATAGATGGAATCCAAGAGTGTATGTGAGAGAGAGAGAATCTGAGAGAGTCCCCGCGCGCGTGAGAGCATGGGAGTCCCAGCGCGCCCGAGAGCGTAAGATAGAGAGCCAATCCCAGCGCGCCCCAGAGCATGTGAGAGGGAGAGCCAATCCCAGAGAGCCCCAGAGTATGTAAGAGGGAGTCCCCGAGTGTGTGGGAGAGAAGGAATCCCAGAGAGTCCCAGAGTGCGTGTGAGAGAATCCCAGAGTGCGAGAGAGAGAGGGAATCCCAGCGTGTGTTTGTGTGCGAGAATCCCAGAGTGCGAGTGAGAGAGGGAATCCCAGAGAGTCCCCGAGAGTTTGTGATAGAGGGATTCCAAGAGTGTGTATGAGAGAGAGAGAATCCGAGAGAGTCCCAGATTTTGTGGGAGAGTGGGAATCCCAGAGAGTCCCAGAGTGTGTGTGACAGAGGGAATCCCAGATGTTGTGAGAGAGGGAATCCTAGAGAGTCCCAGAGTGTGTGTGAGAGAGGCAATCCTATAGTGCGTGAGAGAGGGAATCCCAGCGAGTGTGTGAGAGAGGGAATCCCAGCAAGTGTGTGAGAGAGGGAATCCCCGAGTGTGTTTGAGAGAGGGAATCCCAGCGAGTGTGTGAGAGAGGGAATCCCAGAGAGTGTGTGAGAGAGGGCATCCCAGAGAATCCCAGCGAGTGTGTGAGAGAGGGAATCCCAGCGAGTGTGTTTGAGAGAGGGAATACCAGCGAGTGTTTGAGAGAGGGAATCCCCGAGTGTGTTTGAGAGAGGGAATCCCCGAGTGTGTTTGAGAGAGGGAATCCCAGCGAGTGTGTGAGAGAGGGAATCCCAGCGAGTGTGTGAGAGAGGGAATCCCAGCGAGTGTGTTTGAGAGAGGGAATCCCAGCGAGTGTGTTTGAGAGAGGGAATCCCAGCGAGTGTGTTTGAGAGAGGGAATCCCAGCGAGTGTGTTTGAGAGAGGGAATCCCAGCGAGTGTGTTTGAGAGAGGGAATCCCAGCGAGTGTGTTTGAGAGAGGGAATCCCAGCGAGTGTGTTTGAGAGAGGGAATCCCAGCGAGTGTGTTTGAGAGAGGGAATCCCCGAGTGTGTTTGAGAGAAGTAATCCCAGAGTGTGTGTGTGTGAGAATCCCAGAGTGTGAGAGAGAGAGGGAATTCCAGAGTGTGTGTGTGAGAGTTAATCCCAGAGAGCGTTTGAGTGAGGGAATCCCCGAGTGTGTGAGAGAGAGGGAATCCCAGAGTGTGTGCGTGAGGCAGAATCCCAAAGTTTGTGCGAGAGAGGGAATCCCAGAGAGTGTGTGTGAGAGAATCCCAGAGTGTGTGAGAGAGTCGGAATCCCAGAGTGTGTGTGAGAAAGGGATTCCCAGAGTATGAATGAGAGGATCCCAAAGCATGCGTGTGAGTTTCCCAGAGTGTGTATGTGAGAGGGAATCCCAGAGAGTCCCCAAGAGTGTGTGCTAGAGGGAATCCAAGAGTGTGTGTGAGAGAGAGAAAATCAGAGAGAGTCCCAGATTGTATGAGAGAGTGGGAATTCCAGTGTATATGCGAGTTTCCCAGAGTGTGTGTGAGAGAGGGAATCCCTGAGTGTGTGTGTGTGAGAGAATCCCAAAGTGTGTGAGATAGGGACTCCCATAGTGTGTGAGAGAGACGGAATCCCAAAGTGTGTGTGAGAGAGGGAATCCCAGAGTATGAATGAGAGGATCCCAAAGCATGTGTGTGAGTTTCCCAGAGTGTGTATGTGAGAGGGAATCCCAGAGAGACCCAGATTGTGTTTGAGAGAATCCCAGTGTGTGTGAGAGAGAGGGAATCCCTGAGTGTGTGTGTTAGAGAATCCCAAAGTGTGTGAGAGAGAGGGAATTCCAGAGTGTGTGAGAGAGCAGGAATCCCAGATTGTGTGTGAAAGGGAATCCCAGAGCGTCCCAGAGTGTGTGCGTGAGCAAATCCCAGACTGTGTGTGAGAGTCGGAATCCTAGACTGTGTATGAGAGCGGGAATCACAGCGAATGAATGAGAGAATCCCAAAGTGTGTGTGCGAGTTTCCCAGAGTGTGTATGTGAGAGGGAATCCCAGAGTGTGTGCGTGAGACGGAATCCCAGAGAGTGTGTGAGAGAGGGAATCCCAGAGAGTGTGTGTGAGAGAATCCCAGAGTGTGTGAGAGAGTCGGAATCCCAGAGTGTGTGTGAGAGAGGGATTCCCAGAGTATGAATGAGAGGATCCCAAAGCATGCGTGTGAGTTTCCCAGAGTGTGTATGTGAGAGGGAATCCCAGAGAGTCCCCAAGAGTGTGTGCTAGAGGGAATCCAAGAGTGTGTGTGAGAGAGAGAAAATCAGAGAGAGTCCCAGATTGTGTGAGAGAGTGGGAATTCCAGTGTATATGCGAGTTTCCCAGAGTGTGTGTGAGAGAGGGAATCCCTGAGTGTGTGTGTGAGAGGGAATCCCAGAGAGTCCCAGAGTGTGTATGAGAGAATCACAGAGTGTGTGTGAGATTATTCCAGAGTGTGTGAGAGAGGGGGAATCCCAGAGAGTCCCAGAGTGTGGGTAAGAGTGGAAATCCCAGAGTGTTTGAGGGAATTCCCAGAGTGTGTGAGAGAATACCAGGGTGTTTGGGCGCGGGTCCTAGCATCCCATATTGTGTAAGGGAATCCCAGAGAGTCCCAGAATGTGAGAGAGGGAATCCCAGAGTGTGTGTGTGAGAGAGGGAATCCCAGAGAGTATGTGAGAGAGGGCATCCCAGAGTGTGTGTGAGAGAGGGAATCCCAGGGTGTGTGGGAGAGTGGGCATCCCAGAGAATCCAGGAGTGTGTTTGTTTGTGAGAGAATCCCAGAGTGTGTGTGTGTGAGAGAGATTCCCAGAGTGCGTGTGTGAGAGGGAATCCCAGAGAGCCCCAGAGTGTGTGTGAGAGAGGGAATCCCAGAGTGTGTGAGAGGGGGATTCCCAGAGGGTTTGTGTCAGAGAGGGAATCCCAGAGTGTGGAAGAGAAAGGGAATCCCAGAGTATGAATGAGAGAATCCCAAAATATGCGTGTGAGTTTCCCAGAGTGTGTATGTGAGAGGGAATCCCAGAGAGTCCCCGAGAGTGTGTGATAGAGGGAATCCAAGGGTGTATGTGAGCGAGAGAGAATCCGGGAGAGTCCCAGATTGTGTGAGAGTGGGAATTCCAGCGTGTGTGCGAGTTTCCCAGAGTGTGTGTGAGAGAGGGAATCCCTGAGTGTGTGAGAGAGGGAATCCCATAGTGTGTGAGAGAGACGGAATCCCAGAATGTGTGTGAGAGAGGGAATCCCAGAGTGTGTGAGAGCGGGAATCCCAGAGTGTGTAAGGGAATCTCAGTGTGTCCCCGAGTGTGTTAGGGATTCCTAGAGTGTGTGAGAGAGTCCCAGAGTGTGAGAGAGAATCGCACAGCATGTAAGGGAATCCCACAGTGAGTAAGAGAGAGTCCTAAAGTATGTGAGAGAGTCCCAGAAGCCTATGGTGTGTAAGGGAATCCCAAATGTAAGAGAGATTCCCTGAGTGTGCCAGTGTGTGCGAGAGACTTCCAGTGTGTGTAAGAGAATCACAGTGTCCCAGACTGTGTGTGAGAGAGTCCCAGAGTGTGAGAGAGAGAGAGGATCCCAGAATGTGTGTGAGAGAGAGAATCCCAGAGTGATGGTGAGAGAGAGTATCCCAGAGTGTGAGAGAGATGGGAGTCCCAGAGGGTGTCTGAGAGAGGGAATACCAGATTGTGCGTGAGATAGGGAATTACAACGAGTCCCTGTGTGTGAGAGAGGGAATCCCAGAGAGTTCCAGATTGTGTGTGAGAGAATCCCAGCGTGTGTGAGAGAGAGGGAATCCCAGAGAGTCCCAGAGAGTGTGTGTGAGCGAATCCCAGACTCTGTGAGTGTCGGAATCCCAGAGTGTGTATGCGAGTTTCACAGAGCGTTTGTGAGAGAGGGAGTCCCAGGGCGTGTGTGAGAGAGGGAATCCCAGAGCGTGTGTGAGAGAGGGAATCCCAGAGCGTGTGTGAGAGAGGGAATCCCAGAGCGTGTGTGAGAGAGGGAATCCCAGAGCGTGTGTGAGAGAGGGAATCCCAGAGAGTCCCAGAGTGTGTGTGAGAGAATCCCAGAGTTTGTGTGTGTGTGTGTTTGTATGTGTGTGTGTGTGAGGGAACCCCAGATTGTGTGTGTGTGAGAGAGAATCCCAGATTGTGTGTGTGTGAGAGGGAATCCCAGAGTGTGTTTGAGAGAATCCCAGAGTGAGTGTGTATGTTTCCCAGGGTGTGTGCGAGAGAGGGAGTCCCAGGGTGTTGTGCGAGAGAGGGAGTCCCAGGGTGTTGTGCGAGAGAGGGAGTCCCAGGGTGTTGTGCGAGAGAGGGAGTCCCAGGGTGTTGTGCGAGAGAGGGAGTCCCAGGGTGTGTGTTAGAGAGGGAGTCCCAGGGTGTGTGTGAGAGAGGGTATCCCAGAGTGTGTGAGAGAGAGGGAATCCCAGAGTGCGTGAGAGAGAGCCAATCCCAGAGTGTGTGAGAGAGAGGGCATCCCTGAGAGTCCCAGAGTGTGTGTGAGAGAATCCCAGAGTGTGTTTGAGATAGGGTGTCCCCGAGTGTGGGGGAGAGAAGGAATCCCAGAGTGTCCCCGAGTGTGTGTGTGAGAGAGGGAATCCCCGAGTGTGTGTGTGAGAGAGGGAATCCCCGAGTGTGTGTGTGAGAGAGGGAATCCTTGAGTGCGTGAGAGAGAGCCAATCCCAGAGTGTGTGTGAGAGAGGGCATCCCATAGTGTGTGATAGAGAGGGAATGCCAGAGAGTGTGTGAGAGAGGGAATCCTAGAGTGCGTGAGAGAGTGCCAATCCCAGAGTGTTTGTGAGAGGATCCCAGAGGGTGTGTGTGTGAGTTTCCCAGAGTGTGTGGAAAAGAGGGCATCCCAGAGAATCCAGGAGTGTGTTTGTGTGTGAGAGGGAATCCGAGGGAGTCCCAGATTGTGTGTGAGAGTGGGAATCCCAGAGAGACCAAGAGTGTGTGTGAGAGAATCCCACAGTGTGTGAGAGAGAGGCAATCCCAGAGAGTGTGTGAGGGAATCTCAGATTGTGTGTGTGTGTGAGAGGGAATCTCAGATTGTGTGTGTGTGAGAGGGAATCTCAGATTGTGTGTGGGAGAGGGAATCCCGGCGTGAGTGTGAGAGTGGGAATCCCAGAGTATGTGCGAGTTTCCACGAGTGTGTGAGAGAGATGGAATCCCAGAGTGTGTGAGAGAAAAGGAATCCCAGATAGTCCCAGAGTGTGTGTGTGAGAGAATCAAAAAGTGTGTGTGAGAGTCGGAATCCCAGAGTGTGTGTCCGAGTTTCACACAGTGTTTGTGAGAGATGGAGTCCCAGGGTGTGTGTGAGAGAGGGAATGCCAGATTATGTTTGAGACTCGGAATCCCAGAGTAAGAATGAGAGAATCCCAAAGTATGCATGCGAGTTTCCCAGAGTGTGTATGTCAGTGGGAATGCCAGAGTGAGTGTTGAGAGAGGCAATCCTAGAGCGTGTGTCAGACTGGGAATCCCAGAGAGTCCCAGAGTGTGAGAGAGGAAATCCCAGAGAGTCCCAGAGTATGTGTGTAAGGGAGAGGGAATCCCAGAGAGTCCCAGATTGTGTCAGAGAGTGGGAATTCCAGTGTGTGTCCGAGTTTCCCAGGAGTGTGTGTGAGAGACGGAATCCCTCAGTGTGTGAGACAAACGGAATCACAGAGTGTGTGTGTGAGGGAATCCCAGAGAGTCCCAGAGTGTATGTGTGAGCGAATCCCAGACTGTGTGTGAGAGTCGGAATCCCAGAGTGTGTATGCGAGAGAGAATCCCAGAGTATGAATGAGAGAATCCAAAGGTGTGTGTGCGAGTTTCCCAGAGTGAGTGTTGAGAGAGGGAATCCCAGAGTGTGTGTGAGAGAGGGAATCCCAGAGTGTCCCAGAGTGTGTGAGAGATTATTCCAGAGTGTGTGAGAGAGAGGGAATCCCAGCAGAGTCCTAGAGTGTGTGTGAAAGAGGGAATCCCAGGGTGTGTGTGAGACAATCCCAGAGTGAGTGTGAGAGAGGGGGAATTCCAGAGTGTGTTTGAGAGAGGGTGTCCCCAAGTGTGGGGGAGAGAAGGAATCCCAGAGTGTGTGTGAGAGAGGGAATCCCCGAGTGTGTGTGTGTGAGAGAGGGAATCCCAGAGTGTGCGTGAGAGTGGGAATCCCAAACTGTGAGAGAAAGTTAGAATCCCAGAGTGTGTGTGTGAGTTTCCAAGTTTGTTTGTGAGAGAGAGAATCTGAGATTGTGTGTGAGAGAGGGAATCCCAGAGTGTGCGTGAGAGAGGGCATCCGTGAGAGTCCCAGAGTGTGTGTGTGTGTTTCCCAGAGTATGTGAGAGAGAGGTAATCCCAGAGTGAGTGTGAGAATGGGGGAATCCCAGAGTGTGTGAGTGAGGGCAATTCCCAGAGTCTGTGAGAGAGAGAGAATCCCAGAGAGTCCCACATTGTGTGTGAGATAGAGGGAATCCCAGAGTGTGTGTGCCAGTTTCCCAGAGTGTTTGTGAGAGAGGGAATCCCCGAGTGTGTTTGAGAGAGGGAATCCCAGAGAGTCCCCGTGTGTGTGAGAGAGAGGCAATCCCAGAGTGAGGGTAAGAGTGGAAGTCCCAGAGTGTTTCAGGGAATTCCCAGAGTGTGTAAGAGAAACCCAGAGTGTTTGTGAGAGAGAGAATCCCAGAGTGTGTGTGAGAGTGGGAATCCCAAACTGTGAGAGAAAGTTAGAATCCCAGAGTGTGTGTGTGAGTTTCCAAGTGTGTTTGTGAGAGAGAGAATCTGAGATTGTGTGTGAGAGAGGGAATCCCAGAGTGTGTAAGAGAACCTCAGAGTGTGTAAGGAAATCCCAGTGTGTCCCCGAGTGTGTTAGGGATTCCGAGAGTGTGTGAGAGAATCCCAGAGAGTCCCAGAGTGTGAGAGAGAATCCCAGAGCGTGTAAGGGAATCCCACACTGAGTAAGAGAGAGTCCCAAAGTAAGTGAGAGAGTCCCAGAAACCTATGGTGTGTAAGGGAATCCCAAATGTAAGAGAGATTCCCTGAGTGTGCCAGAGTGTGCGAGAGAATTCCAGTGTGTGTAAGAGAATCACAGTGTCCCAGAGTGTGTGTGTGAGAGAGTCCCAGAGTGTGTGTGTGAGAGAGTCCCAGAGTGTGTGTGTGTGAGAGAGGGGATCCCAGAGAGTCCCAGACTGTGTGTGAGGGAGAGAATCTCAGAGTGATGATGAGAGAGAGAGAATCCCAGAGTGATGGTGAGAGACAGTATCCCAGAGTGTTTGTGAGAGTGGGAATCCCAGACGGTGTCTGAGAGAGGGAATCCCAGATTGTGGGTGAGAGAGGGAATTCCAGCGAGTCCCTGTGTGTACGAGAGTGAATCCCAGAGTGTGTGAGAGAGGGAATTCCAGAGAGTTCCAGAGTGTGTGTGTGAATCGCAGACTCTGTGAGTGTCGGAATCCCAGAGTGTGTATGCGAGTTTCACAGAGCGTTTATGAGAGAGGGAGTCCCAGGGTGAGTGTGAGAGAGGGAATCCAAGAGAGTGTGTGAGAGAGGGAATACCAGAGTGTGTGTGAGAGAGCGCATCCAAGTGAGACCCAGAGTGTGTGTCTGTGAGAGTCGGCATCCCCGAGAGTCCTTGCGTGTGTGAGAGAGAATCCCAGAGTGAGTGTGTGTGTTTCCCAGAGTGTGTGTGAGAGTCGGAATCCCAGAGGGTGTGTGCGAGTTTAACAGAGCGTTTATGAGAGAGGGAGTCCCAGGGTGTGTGGGAGAGAGGGCATCCCAGAGAATCCAGGAGTGTGTTTGTGTGTGAGCGACTCCCAGACTGTGTGTGTGTGTCGGAATCCCAGAATGTGTGCGCGAGTTTCACAGAGCGTTTGTGAGACAGGGAATCCCTGAGAGTCCCAGGGTGTGTGTGAGAGAGGGCATCCCTGAGAGTACCATAGTGTGTGTGAGAGAATCCCAGAGTGTGTGTGTGTGTGTGTATTTCCCAGAGTTTGTGAGAGAGAGGGAATCCCAGAGTGTGTTTGAGAGAGGGTGTCCCCGAGTGTGGGGGAGAGAAGGAATCCCCGTGTGTCCCAGAGTGTGTCTGAGAGAGGGAATCCCTGAGAGTGTGTGAGAGAGGGAATCCCAGAGTGTGTTTGCGAGAGGGTGTCCCTGAGTGTGGGGGAGAGAAGGAATCCCAGAGTGTCCCAGAGTGTGTGTCTGAGAGAATCCCAGAGTGTGTGTGAGAGAGGGAATCCTAGAGTGCGTGAGAGAGAGCCAATCCCAGAGAGTGTGAGAGAGAGGGCATCCATAGTGTGTGATAGAAAGGGATTGCCAGAGAGTGTGTGATAGAGAGGGAATGCCAGAGAGTGTGTGATAGAGAGGGAATGCCAGAGAGTGTGTGTGAGAGAGGGAATGCCAGAGAGTGTGTGTGAGAGAGGGAATGCCAGAGAGTGTGTGATAGAGAGGGAATGCCAGAGAGTGTGTGAGAGAGGGAATCCCCGAGTGTGTTTGAGAGAGGGAATCCCAGCGAGTGTGTGAGAGAGGGAATCCCAGAGAGTGTGTGAGAGAGGGCATCCCAGAGAATCCCAGCGAGTGTGTGAGAGAGGGAATCCCAGCGAGTGTGTTTGAGAGAGGGAATACCAGCGAGTGTTTGAGAGAGGGAATCCCCGAGTGTGTTTGAGAGAGGGAATCCCCGAGTGTGTTTGAGAGAGGGAATCCCAGCGAGTGTGTGAGAGAGGGAATCCCAGCGAGTGTGTGAGAGAGGGAATCCCAGCGAGTGTGTTTGAGAGAGGGAATCCCAGCGAGTGTGTTTGAGAGAGGGAATCCCAGCGAGTGTGTTTGAGAGAGGGAATCCCAGCGAGTGTGTTTGAGAGAGGGAATCCCAGCGAGTGTGTTTGAGAGAGGGAATCCCAGCGAGTGTGTTTGAGAGAGGGAATCCCAGCGAGTGTGTTTGAGAGAGGGAATCCCAGCGAGTGTGTTTGAGAGAGGGAATCCCCGAGTGTGTTTGAGAGAAGTAATCCCAGAGTGTGTGTGTGTGAGAATCCCAGAGTGTGAGAGAGAGAGGGAATTCCAGAGTGTGTGTGTGAGAGTTAATCCCAGAGAGCGTTTGAGTGAGGGAATCCCCGAGTGTGTGAGAGAGAGGGAATCCCAGAGTGTGTGCGTGAGGCGGAATCCCAAAGTTTGTGCGAGAGAGGGAATCCCAGAGAGTGTGTGTGAGAGAATCCCAGAGTGTGTGAGAGAGTCGGAATCCCAGAGTGTGTGTGAGAAAGGGATTCCCAGAGTATGAATGAGAGGATCCCAAAGCATGCGTGTGAGTTTCCCAGAGTGTGTATGTGAGAGGGAATCCCAGAGAGTCCCCAAGAGTGTGTGCTAGAGGGAATCCAAGAGTGTGTGTGAGAGAGAGAAAATCAGAGAGAGTCCCAGATTGTATGAGAGAGTGGGAATTCCAGTGTATATGCGAGTTTCCCAGAGTGTGTGTGAGAGAGGGAATCCCTGAGTGTGTGTGTGTGAGAGAATCCCAAAGTGTGTGAGATAGGGACTCCCATAGTGTGTGAGAGAGACGGAATCCCAAAGTGTGTGTGAGAGAGGGAATCCCAGAGTATGAATGAGAGGATCCCAAAGCATGTGTGTGAGTTTCCCAGAGTGTGTATGTGAGAGGGAATCCCAGAGAGACCCAGATTGTGTTTGAGAGAATCCCAGTGTGTGTGAGAGAGAGGGAATCCCTGAGTGTGTGTGTTAGAGAATCCCAAAGTGTGTGAGAGAGAGGGAATTCCAGAGTGTGTGAGAGAGCAGGAATCCCAGATTGTGTGTGAAAGGGAATCCCAGAGCGTCCCAGAGTGTGTGCGTGAGCAAATCCCAGACTGTGTGTGAGAGTCGGAATCCTAGACTGTGTATGAGAGCGGGAATCACAGCGAATGAATGAGAGAATCCCAAAGTGTGTGTGCGAGTTTCCCAGAGTGTGTATGTGAGAGGGAATCCCAGAGTGTGTGCGTGAGACGGAATCCCAGAGAGTGTGTGAGAGAGGGAATCCCAGAGAGTGTGTGTGAGAGAATCCCAGAGTGTGTGAGAGAGTCGGAATCCCAGAGTGTGTGTGAGAGAGGGATTCCCAGAGTATGAATGAGAGGATCCCAAAGCATGCGTGTGAGTTTCCCAGAGTGTGTATGTGAGAGGGAATCCCAGAGAGTCCCCAAGAGTGTGTGCTAGAGGGAATCCAAGAGTGTGTGTGAGAGAGAGAAAATCAGAGAGAGTCCCAGATTGTGTGAGAGAGTGGGAATTCCAGTGTATATGCGAGTTTCCCAGAGTGTGTGTGAGAGAGGGAATCCCTGAGTGTGTGTGTGAGAGGGAATCCCAGAGAGTCCCAGAGTGTGTATGAGAGAATCACAGAGTGTGTGTGAGATTATTCCAGAGTGTGTGAGAGAGGGGGAATCCCAGAGAGTCCCAGAGTGTGGGTAAGAGTGGAAATCCCAGAGTGTTTGAGGGAATTCCCAGAGTGTGTGAGAGAATACCAGGGTGTTTGGGCGCGGGTCCTAGCATCCCATATTGTGTAAGGGAATCCCAGAGAGTCCCAGAATGTGAGAGAGGGAATCCCAGAGTGTGTGTGTGAGAGAGGGAATCCCAGAGAGTATGTGAGAGAGGGCATCCCAGAGTGTGTGTGAGAGAGGGAATCCCAGGGTGTGTGGGAGAGTGGGCATCCCAGAGAATCCAGGAGTGTGTTTGTTTGTGAGAGAATCCCAGAGTGTGTGTGTGTGAGAGAGATTCCCAGAGTGCGTGTGTGAGAGGGAATCCCAGAGAGCCCCAGAGTGTGTGTGAGAGAGGGAATCCCAGAGTGTGTGAGAGGGGGATTCCCAGAGGGTTTGTGTCAGAGAGGGAATCCCAGAGTGTGGAAGAGAAAGGGAATCCCAGAGTATGAATGAGAGAATCCCAAAATATGCGTGTGAGTTTCCCAGAGTGTGTATGTGAGAGGGAATCCCAGAGAGTCCCCGAGAGTGTGTGATAGAGGGAATCCAAGGGTGTATGTGAGCGAGAGAGAATCCGGGAGAGTCCCAGATTGTGTGAGAGTGGGAATTCCAGCGTGTGTGCGAGTTTCCCAGAGTGTGTGTGAGAGAGGGAATCCCTGAGTGTGTGAGAGAGGGAATCCCATAGTGTGTGAGAGAGACGGAATCCCAGAATGTGTGTGAGAGAGGGAATCCCAGAGTGTGTGAGAGCGGGAATCCCAGAGTGTGTAAGGGAATCTCAGTGTGTCCCCGAGTGTGTTAGGGATTCCTAGAGTGTGTGAGAGAGTCCCAGAGTGTGAGAGAGAATCGCACAGCATGTAAGGGAATCCCACAGTGAGTAAGAGAGAGTCCTAAAGTATGTGAGAGAGTCCCAGAAGCCTATGGTGTGTAAGGGAATCCCAAATGTAAGAGAGATTCCCTGAGTGTGCCAGTGTGTGCGAGAGACTTCCAGTGTGTGTAAGAGAATCACAGTGTCCCAGACTGTGTGTGAGAGAGTCCCAGAGTGTGAGAGAGAGAGAGGATCCCAGAATGTGTGTGAGAGAGAGAATCCCAGAGTGATGGTGAGAGAGAGTATCCCAGAGTGTGAGAGAGATGGGAGTCCCAGAGGGTGTCTGAGAGAGGGAATACCAGATTGTGCGTGAGATAGGGAATTACAACGAGTCCCTGTGTGTGAGAGAGGGAATCCCAGAGAGTTCCAGATTGTGTGTGAGAGAATCCCAGCGTGTGTGAGAGAGAGGGAATCCCAGAGAGTCCCAGAGAGTGTGTGTGAGCGAATCCCAGACTCTGTGAGTGTCGGAATCCCAGAGTGTGTATGCGAGTTTCACAGAGCGTTTGTGAGAGAGGGAGTCCCAGGGCGTGTGTGAGAGAGGGAATCCCAGAGCGTGTGTGAGAGAGGGAATCCCAGAGCGTGTGTGAGAGAGGGAATCCCAGAGCGTGTGTGAGAGAGGGAATCCCAGAGCGTGTGTGAGAGAGGGAATCCCAGAGAGTCCCAGAGTGTGTGTGAGAGAATCCCAGAGTTTGTGTGTGTGTGTGTTTGTATGTGTGTGTGTGTGAGGGAACCCCAGATTGTGTGTGTGTGAGAGAGAATCCCAGATTGTGTGTGTGTGAGAGGGAATCCCAGAGTGTGTTTGAGAGAATCCCAGAGTGAGTGTGTATGTTTCCCAGGGTGTGTGCGAGAGAGGGAGTCCCAGGGTGTTGTGCGAGAGAGGGAGTCCCAGGGTGTTGTGCGAGAGAGGGAGTCCCAGGGTGTTGTGCGAGAGAGGGAGTCCCAGGGTGTTGTGCGAGAGAGGGAGTCCCAGGGTGTGTGTTAGAGAGGGAGTCCCAGGGTGTGTGTGAGAGAGGGTATCCCAGAGTGTGTGAGAGAGAGGGAATCCCAGAGTGCGTGAGAGAGAGCCAATCCCAGAGTGTGTGAGAGAGAGGGCATCCCTGAGAGTCCCAGAGTGTGTGTGAGAGAATCCCAGAGTGTGTTTGAGATAGGGTGTCCCCGAGTGTGGGGGAGAGAAGGAATCCCAGAGTGTCCCCGAGTGTGTGTGTGAGAGAGGGAATCCCCGAGTGTGTGTGTGAGAGAGGGAATCCCCGAGTGTGTGTGTGAGAGAGGGAATCCTTGAGTGCGTGAGAGAGAGCCAATCCCAGAGTGTGTGTGAGAGAGGGCATCCCATAGTGTGTGATAGAGAGGGAATGCCAGAGAGTGTGTGAGAGAGGGAATCCTAGAGTGCGTGAGAGAGTGCCAATCCCAGAGTGTTTGTGAGAGGATCCCAGAGGGTGTGTGTGTGAGTTTCCCAGAGTGTGTGGGAAAGAGGGCATCCCAGAGAATCCAGGAGTGTGTTTGTGTGTGAGAGGGAATCCGAGGGAGTCCCAGATTGTGTGTGAGAGTGGGAATCCCAGAGAGACCAAGAGTGTGTGTGAGAGAATCCCACAGTGTGTGAGAGAGAGGCAATCCCAGAGAGTGTGTGAGGGAATCTCAGATTGTGTGTGTGTGTGAGAGGGAATCTCAGATTGTGTGTGTGTGAGAGGGAATCTCAGATTGTGTGTGGGAGAGGGAATCCCGGCGTGAGTGTGAGAGTGGGAATCCCAGAGTATGTGCGAGTTTCCACGAGTGTGTGAGAGAGATGGAATCCCAGAGTGTGTGAGAGAAAAGGAATCCCAGATAGTCCCAGAGTGTGTGTGTGAGAGAATCAAAAAGTGTGTGTGAGAGTCGGAATCCCAGAGTGTGTGTCCGAGTTTCACACAGTGTTTGTGAGAGATGGAGTCCCAGGGTGTGTGTGAGAGAGGGAATGCCAGATTATGTTTGAGACTCGGAATCCCAGAGTAAGAATGAGAGAATCCCAAAGTATGCATGCGAGTTTCCCAGAGTGTGTATGTCAGTGGGAATGCCAGAGTGAGTGTTGAGAGAGGCAATCCTAGAGCGTGTGTCAGACTGGGAATCCCAGAGAGTCCCAGAGTGTGAGAGAGGAAATCCCAGAGAGTCCCAGAGTATGTGTGTAAGGGAGAGGGAATCCCAGAGAGTCCCAGATTGTGTCAGAGAGTGGGAATTCCAGTGTGTGTCCGAGTTTCCCAGGAGTGTGTGTGAGAGACGGAATCCCTCAGTGTGTGAGACAAACGGAATCACAGAGTGTGTGTGTGAGGGAATCCCAGAGAGTCCCAGAGTGTATGTGTGAGCGAATCCCAGACTGTGTGTGAGAGTCGGAATCCCAGAGTGTGTATGCGAGAGAGAATCCCAGAGTATGAATGAGAGAATCCAAAGGTGTGTGTGCGAGTTTCCCAGAGTGAGTGTTGAGAGAGGGAATCCCAGAGTGTCCCAGAGTGTGTGAGAGATTATTCCAGAGTGTGTGAGAGAGAGGGAATCCCAGCAGAGTCCTAGAGTGTGTGTGAAAGAGGGAATCCCAGGGTGTGTGTGAGACAATCCCAGAGTGAGTGTGAGAGAGGGGGAATTCCAGAGTGTGTTTGAGAGAGGGTGTCCCCAAGTGTGGGGGAGAGAAGGAATCCCAGAGTGTGTGTGAGAGAGGGAATCCCCGAGTGTGTGTGTGTGAGAGAGGGAATCCCAGAGTGTGCGTGAGAGTGGGAATCCCAAACTGTGAGAGAAAGTTAGAATCCCAGAGTGTGTGTGTGAGTTTCCAAGTTTGTTTGTGAGAGAGAGAATCTGAGATTGTGTGTGAGAGAGGGAATCCCAGAGTGTGCGTGAGAGAGGGCATCCGTGAGAGTCCCAGAGTGTGTGTGTGTGTTTCCCAGAGTATGTGAGAGAGAGGTAATCCCAGAGTGAGTGTGAGAATGGGGGAATCCCAGAGTGTGTGAGTGAGGGCAATTCCCAGAGTCTGTGAGAGAGAGAGAATCCCAGAGAGTCCCACATTGTGTGTGAGATAGAGGGAATCCCAGAGTGTGTGTGCCAGTTTCCCAGAGTGTTTGTGAGAGAGGGAATCCCCGAGTGTGTTTGAGAGAGGGAATCCCAGAGAGTCCCCGTGTGTGTGAGAGAGAGGCAATCCCAGAGTGAGGGTAAGAGTGGAAGTCCCAGAGTGTTTCAGGGAATTCCCAGAGTGTGTAAGAGAAACCCAGAGTGTTTGTGAGAGAGAGAATCCCAGAGTGTGTGTGAGAGTGGGAATCCCAAACTGTGAGAGAAAGTTAGAATCCCAGAGTGTGTGTGTGAGTTTCCAAGTGTGTTTGTGAGAGAGAGAATCTGAGATTGTGTGTGAGAGAGGGAATCCCAGAGTGTGTAAGAGAACCTCAGAGTGTGTAAGGAAATCCCAGTGTGTCCCCGAGTGTGTTAGGGATTCCGAGAGTGTGTGAGAGAATCCCAGAGAGTCCCAGAGTGTGAGAGAGAATCCCAGAGCGTGTAAGGGAATCCCACACTGAGTAAGAGAGAGTCCCAAAGTAAGTGAGAGAGTCCCAGAAACCTATGGTGTGTAAGGGAATCCCAAATGTAAGAGAGATTCCCTGAGTGTGCCAGAGTGTGCGAGAGAATTCCAGTGTGTGTAAGAGAATCACAGTGTCCCAGAGTGTGTGTGTGAGAGAGTCCCAGAGTGTGTGTGTGAGAGAGTCCCAGAGTGTGTGTGTGTGAGAGAGGGGATCCCAGAGAGTCCCAGACTGTGTGTGAGGGAGAGAATCTCAGAGTGATGATGAGAGAGAGAGAATCCCAGAGTGATGGTGAGAGACAGTATCCCAGAGTGTTTGTGAGAGTGGGAATCCCAGACGGTGTCTGAGAGAGGGAATCCCAGATTGTGGGTGAGAGAGGGAATTCCAGCGAGTCCCTGTGTGTACGAGAGTGAATCCCAGAGTGTGTGAGAGAGGGAATTCCAGAGAGTTCCAGAGTGTGTGTGTGAATCGCAGACTCTGTGAGTGTCGGAATCCCAGAGTGTGTATGCGAGTTTCACAGAGCGTTTATGAGAGAGGGAGTCCCAGGGTGAGTGTGAGAGAGGGAATCCAAGAGAGTGTGTGAGAGAGGGAATACCAGAGTGTGTGTGAGAGAGCGCATCCAAGTGAGACCCAGAGTGTGTGTCTGTGAGAGTCGGCATCCCCGAGAGTCCTTGCGTGTGTGAGAGAGAATCCCAGAGTGAGTGTGTGTGTTTCCCAGAGTGTGTGTGAGAGTCGGAATCCCAGAGGGTGTGTGCGAGTTTAACAGAGCGTTTATGAGAGAGGGAGTCCCAGGGTGTGTGGGAGAGAGGGCATCCCAGAGAATCCAGGAGTGTGTTTGTGTGTGAGCGACTCCCAGACTGTGTGTGTGTGTCGGAATCCCAGAATGTGTGCGCGAGTTTCACAGAGCGTTTGTGAGACAGGGAATCCCTGAGAGTCCCAGGGTGTGTGTGAGAGAGGGCATCCCTGAGAGTACCATAGTGTGTGTGAGAGAATCCCAGAGTGTGTGTGTGTGTGTGTATTTCCCAGAGTTTGTGAGAGAGAGGGAATCCCAGAGTGTGTTTGAGAGAGGGTGTCCCCGAGTGTGGGGGAGAGAAGGAATCCCCGTGTGTCCCAGAGTGTGTCTGAGAGAGGGAATCCCTGAGAGTGTGTGAGAGAGGGAATCCCAGAGTGTGTTTGCGAGAGGGTGTCCCTGAGTGTGGGGGAGAGAAGGAATCCCAGAGTGTCCCAGAGTGTGTGTCTGAGAGAATCCCAGAGTGTGTGTGAGAGAGGGAATCCTAGAGTGCGTGAGAGAGAGCCAATCCCAGAGAGTGTGAGAGAGAGGGCATCCATAGTGTGTGATAGAAAGGGATTGCCAGAGAGTGTGTGATAGAGAGGGAATGCCAGAGAGTGTGTGATAGAGAGGGAATGCCAGAGAGTGTGTGTGAGAGAGGGAATGCCAGAGAGTGTGTGTGAGAGAGGGAATGCCAGAGAGTGTGTGAGAGAGGGAATGCCAGAGAGTGTGTGTGAGAGAGGGAATGCCAGAGAGTGTGTGAGAGAGAGGGAATGCCAGAGAGTGTGTGTGAGAGAGGGAATGCCAGAGAGTGTGTGTGAGAGAGGGAATGCCAGAGAGTGTGTGAGAGAGAGGGAATGCCAGAGAGTGTGTGTGAGAGAGGGAATGCCAGAGAGTGTGTGTGAGAGAGGGAATGCCAGAGAGTGTGTGTGAGAGAGGGAATGCCAGAGAGTGTGTGAGAGAGATGGAATGCCAGAGAGTGTGTGAGAGAGAGGGAATGCCAGAGAGTGTGTGAGAGAGAGGGAATGCCAGAGAGTGTGCGTGAGAGAGGGAATGCCAGAGAGTGTGTGTGAGAGAGGGAATGCCAGAGAGTGTGTGAGAGAGAGCCAATGCCAGAGTGTTTGTGAGAGGATCCCAGAGTGTGTGTGTGTGTGTGTGAGAATCCCAGACTGTGTTTGATAGTGAATCCCAGAGAGTGTATGAGAGAGGGAATCCCAGAGTGTGCGTGAGAGTGGGATTCCCAGAGTGTATGTGAGAGAACCCCAGAGTGTGTAAGAGAGGGAACCCCTAAGTATGTGATAGAGAGGGAATCCCAGAGTGTGTGTGAGAGAGGGAATCCCAGAGTGCGTGAGAGAGAGCCAATCCCAGAGTGTGTGTGAGAGAGGGCATCCCTGAGAGTACCATAGTGTGTGTGAGAGAATCCCAGAGTGTGTGTGTGTGTTTCCCAGAGTTTGTGAGAGAGCGGAAATCCCAGAGTGTGTTTGAGAGAGGGTGTCCCCGAGTGTGGGGGAGAGAAGGAATCCCAGAGTGTCCCAGAGTGTGTGTCTGAGAGAATCCCCGAGTGTGTGTATGTGAGAGGGAATCTCCGAGTGTGTGTGTGAGAGAGGTAATCCCCAAGTGTGTGTGTGAGTGTGTGAATCCCAGAGAGTCCCAGAGAGTGTGTGAGAGTGGGAATCCCAGAGAGTGTGTGAGAGTGGGAATCCCAGTGAGACGCAGAGTGTGTGTGTGAGAGAGAGGGCATCCCAGAGAGTCCGTGCGTGAGTGTGAGAGAATCCCAGAGTGAATGTGTTTGTTTCCCAGAGTGTGCGTGAGAGAGGGAATCCTAGAGTGAGTGAGAGAGAGCCAATCCCCGAGTGTGTGTGAGAGAGGGCATCCCATAGTGTGTGATAGAGATGGAATGCCAGAGAGTGTTTGATAGAGAGGGAATGCCAGAGAGTGTTTTGATAGAGAGGGAATGCCAGGGAGTGTGTGATAGAGAGGGAATGCCAGGGAGTGTGTGATAGAGAGGGAATGCCAGGGAGTGTGGGAGAGAGAGGGAATGCCAGGGAGTGTGGGAGAGAGAGGGAATGCCAGAGAGTGTGGGATAGAGAGGGAATGCCAGGGAGTGTGTGATAGAGAGGGAATGCCAGGGAGTGTGTGATAGAGAGGGAATGCCAGGGAGTGTGGGAGAGAGAGGAAATGCCAGGGAGTGTGGGATAGAGAGGGAATGCCAGAGAGTGAGAGATAGAGAGGGAATGCCAGACCGTGTTTTGATAGACAGGGAATGCCAGAGAGTGTGTGAGAGAGATGGAATGCCAGAGAGAGTATGAGGGAGAGGGAATGCCAGAGAGTGTGTGATAGAGATGGAATTGCAGAGTGCGTTTGAGTGAGGGAATCCCCGAGTGTGTGGGAGAGAGGGAATCCCAGAGAGTGTGTGAGAGTGGAAATCCCAGTGAGACCCAGAGTGTGTGTTTGAGAGAGAGGGCATCACAGAGAGTCCGTGCGTGAGTGTGAGAAGGGAATCCTAGAGTGCGTGAGAGAGAGCCAATCCCAGAGTGTGTGTGAGAGAGGGCATCCCATAGTGTGTGATAGAGAGGGAATGCCAGATAGTGTGTGATAGAGAGGGAATGCCAGATAGTGTGTGATAGAGAGGGAATGCCAGAGATGTGTGAGAGAGAGGGAATGCCAGAGAGTGTGTGAGAGAGAGGGAATGCCAGAGAGTGTGTGAGAGAGAGGGAATGCCAGAGAGTGTGTGAGAGAGAGGGAATGCCAGAGAGTGTGTGAGAGAGGGAATGCCAGAGAGTGTGTGATAGAGAGGGAATGCCAGAGAGTGTGTGCGAATTTCACTTAGTGTTTGTGAGAGAGGGAGTGCTAAGGTGTGTCTGAGAGAGGGCATCCCAGAGAATCCCAGACGATGGATGTGTGAGAGAGAGAGAGAATCCCAGAGTGTGTGTGTGTGAGGAAATACAAGAGTATCCCAGAATGTGTGGGATAGAGGGAATCCCAGAGAGTCCCAGAGTGGGAATCGCTGAGTGTGTGTTTGTGAGGGAATCCCAGATTGTGTGTGTTTGTGAGAATCCCAGACTGTGTTTGATAGTGTATCCCGGAGTGAGTATGAGGGAGGGAATCCCAGAGAGTGTGTGAGAGAGGGAATCCCAGAGTGTGCGTGAGAGTGGGATTCCCAGAGTGTGTGTGTGACAACACCAGAGTGTGTAAGAGAGGGAATCCCATAGTATGTGATAGAGAGTGAATCCCAGAGAGTGCGTGAGATACAGCCAATCCCAGAGTGTCTGTGAGAGAGGGCATCCCTGAGAGTACCATAGTGTGTGTGAGAGAATCCCAGAGTGTGTGTGTGTGTGTGTATTTCCCAGAGTTTGTGAGAGAGAGGGAATCCCAGAGTGTGTTTGAGAGAGGGTGTCCCCGAGTGTGGGGGAGAGAAGGAATCCCAAAGTGTCCCAGAGTGTGTGTGTTTGTGAGAGAATCCCCGAGTGTGCGTGTGAGAGAGGGAATCCCCGAGTGTGCGTGTGAGAGAGGGAATCCCAGAGTGTGTGTGAGTGAGGGAATCCCAGAGTGTGTGTGAGTGTGAGAATCCCAGAGAGTCCCAGAGAGTGTGTGAGAGAGCCAATCCCAGAGAGTGTGTGAGTGAGGGAGTCCCAGAGTGGGAAGCCAGAGAGACCCAGAGTGTGTGTGAGAGATTCCCAGAGTGTGTGAGAGAGAGGGAATCCCAGAGTGTGCGTGAGAGAGGGCATCCGTGAGAGTCCCAGAGTTTGTGCGAGAGAATCCCAGTGTGTGTGTGTGTGTGTGTGTGTTTCCCAGCGTGTGTTTGAGAGAGCGTGTCCCCGAGTGTGTGAGAGAAGGAATCCCAGTGAGTGTGTGAGAGAGGGAATCCCAGAGAGTGTTTGAGAGAGGGTGTCCCCGAGTGTGGTGGAGAGAAGGAATCCCAGAATGTCCCAGAGTGTGTGTGAGAGATGGAATTCCAGAGTGTGTGAGAGAGATGGAATCCCAGAGTGTGTGTGAGAGATGGAATCCCAGAGAGTCTCAGATTGTGTGTGAGAGTTTGTGTGAGAGGGGGAATCCCAGAGTGTGTGTGAGAGAGGAATCTCAGAGTGAGAGTGAGAGTGAGAGATGGAATCCCAGAGTGTGTTTGCGAGATTCCCAGAGTCTTTGTGATAGAGGTCATCCCTGAGAGTCCCGGAGTGTTTCTGAGAGAAACCCAGAGTGTGTGAGAGAGTGCATCCCACAGTGTGCGTGTGAGAGGGCATCCCAGAGAGTCCCAGAGTGTGCGAGTGAGAGAGGAAATCCCAGAGTGTGTGAGAGAGAGGGAATCCCAGAGTGTGCGAGTGAGAGAGGGAATCCCAGAGTGTGTGAGAGAGAGGGAATCCCAGAGTGTGCGAGTGAGAGAGGAAATCCCAGAGTGTGTGAGAGAGAGGGAATCCCAGAGTGTGCGAGTGAGAGAGGGAATCCCAGAGTGTGTGAGAGAGAGGGAATCCCAGAGTGTGCGAGTGAGAGAGGGAATCCCAGAGTGTGTGAGAGAGAGGGAATCCCTGAGAGTCCCAGAATGTTTGTGAGAGAATCCCAGAGTGTGTGTGAGAGATGGAATCCCAGAATGTGTGTGAGAGTGGGAATCCCAGAGAGTCCCAGATTGTGTGTGAGAGTGTGTGTGAGAGATGGAATCCCAGAGTGTGTGTGAGAGATGGAATCCCAGAGTGTGTGAGAGAAAAGGAATCCCAGATAGTCCCAGAGTGTGTGTGTGAGAGAATCCCAGACTCTGTGTGAGAGTCGGAATCCCAGAGTGTGTGTGCGAGTTTCACACAGTGTTTGTGAGAGATGGAGTCCCAGGGTGTGTGTGAGAGAGGGAATGCCAGATTATGTTTGAGAGTCGGAATCCCAGAGAATGAATGAGAGAATCCCAAAGCATGCATGCGAGTTTCCCAGAGTGTGTATGTCTTTGGGAATGCCAGAGTGAGTGTTGAGAGAGGCAATCCCAGAGCGTGTGTCAGACTGGGAATCCCAGAGAGTCCCAGAGTGTGTGTGAGAGAATCCCAGAGTATGGGTGTGTGAGAGAGGGAATCCCAGAGAGTGCCAGAGTGTGTGTGTGTGAGAGGGAATCCCAGAGAGTGTGTGTGTGGATGTGTGTGTGTGTGGATGTGTGTGTGTGTGGATGTGTGTGTGTGTGGATGTGTGTGTGTGTGGATGTGTGTGTGTGTGGATGTGTGTGTGTGTGGATGTGTGTGTGTGTGGATGTGTGTGTGTGTGGATGTGTGTGTGTGTGGATGTGTGTGTGTGTGGATGTGGGTGTGTGTGTGTGTGTGTGTGGGTGTGTGTGTGTGGGTGTGTGTGTGTGAGTGATAGAGAGAGAATCCGAGAGAGTCCCAGATTGTGTGAGAGTGTGGGAATTCCAGTGTGTGTACGAGTTTCCCAGGAGTGTGTGTGAGAGAGGGAATCCCAGAGAGTCCCCGACTGTGTGTGAGAGAGGGAGTCCCAGAGTTTTTGAGGGAATTCCCCGAGTGTGTGAGAGAAACCCAGAGTGTGTGTGAGAGTGGGAATCCCAAAGTGTGAGAGAAAGTTAGAATCCAAGAGTGTGTGTGTGAGTTTCCCAGTGTGTTTGTGAGAGAGAGAATCTGAGATTTTGTGTGAGAGATGGAATCCCAGAGTGTGTGTCAGACTGGAAATCCCAGATTGTGTGAGAGCGGGAATCCCAGAGTGTGTAAGAGAACCTCAGAGTGTGTAAGGAAATCCCAGTGTGTCCCCGAGTGTGTTAGGGATTCATAGAGTGTGTGAGAGAATCACAGAGAGTCCCAGAGTGTGAGAGAGAATCCAGGAGCGTGTAAGGGAATCCCACACTGAGTAAGAGAGAGTCCCAAAGTAAGTGAGATAGTCCCAGAAACCTATGGTGTGTAAGGGAATCCCAAATGTAAGAGAGATTCCCTGAGTGTGCCAGAGTGTGCGAGAGAATTCCAGTGTGTGTAAGAGAATTACAGTGTCCCAGAGTGTGTGTGAGAGTGGGAATCCCAGAGGGTGTCTGAGAGAGGGAATCCCGGATTGTGCGTGAGAGAGGAAATTCCAGCGAGTCCCTGTGTGTGAGAGAGGGAATCCCAGAGTGTGTGTGAGGGGGAATCCCAGAGAGTCCCAGAGTGTGTGAGAGATAATTCCAGAGTATGAGAGAGAGAGGGAATCCCAGAGAGTCCCAGAGTGTGTGTGTGTGAGCGATTCCCAGACTCTGTGAGTGTCGGAATCCCAGAGTGTGTGCGCGAGTTTCACAGAGCGTTTATGAGAGAGGGAATCCCAGCGAGTCCCAGGGTGTGTGTGAGAGAGGGAATCCCAGGGTGTGTGTGTGTGAGAAGGAATCCCAGGGTGTGTGTGAGAGATGGAGTCCTCGGGTGTGTGAGAGAGAGGGAATCCCAGGGTGTGTGTGAGAGAGGGACTCCCAGGGTGTGTGTGTGTGTGAGAGGGAATCTCAGATTGTGTGTGAGAGTGGGAATCCCAGGGTGACCCAGAGTGTGTGTGAGAAAGGGCATCCTAGGGTGTGTGAGCGAGAGCCAATCCCAGAGTGTGTGTGAGAGAGGGCATCCCAGAGTGTGTGATAGAGAGGGAATGCCAGAGAGTGTGTGATAGAGAGGGAATGCCAGAGAGTGTGTGATGGAGAGGGAATGCCAGAGAGTGTGTGGGAGAGGGAATCCTAGAGAGCGTGAGAGAGTGCCAATCCCAGAGTGTTTGCGAGAGAATCCCAGAGTGTGTGTAATAGAGGGAATCCCAGAGTGTGTGTAAGAGAGGGAATGCCAGATTATGTTTGAGAGTCGGAATCCCAGAGTATGAATGAGAGAATCCCAAAGCATGCATGCGAGTTTCCCAGAGTGTGTATGTCAGGGGAATGCCAGAGTGAGTGTTGAGAGAGGCAATCCCAGAGCGTCTGTCAGACTGGGAATCCCAGAGTGTGTGTGTGAGAGAGAGGGAATCCCAGAGAGACCCAGAGTGTGTGTGAGGGAGAGAATCCCAGAGTGTGTGAGAGAAAAGGAATCCCAGATAGTCCCAGAGTGTGTGTGTGAGAGAATCCCAGAGTGTGTGTGATAGTCGGAATCCCAGAGTGTGTGTGCGAGTTTCACAGAGTGTTTGAGAGAGATGGAGTCCCAGGGTGTGTGTGAGAGAGGGAATTCCAGAGTGTGTGTAAGAGAGGGAATGCCAGATTATGTTTGAGAGTCGGAATCCCAGAGTATGAATGAGAGAATCCCAAAGTATGCATGCGAGTTTCCCAGAGTGTGTATGTCAGTGGGAATGCCAGAGTGAGTGTTGAGAGAGGCAATCCCAGAGCGTGTGTCAGACTGGGAATCCCAGAGAGTCCCAAAGTGTGTGAGAGAGAGAGAGAATCCCAGAGAGTCCCCGAGTGTGTGTGAGAGAGGGAATCCCAGAGTGAGGTTAAGAGTGGAAGTCCCAGAGTTTTTGAGGGAATTCCCAGAGAGTGTGAGAGAAACCTAGAGTGTTTGTGAGAGAGGGAATCCCAGAGTGTGTGTCAGAGTGGAAATCCCAGATTGTGTGAGAGTGGGAATCGCAGAGTGTGTAAGGAAATCCCAGTGTGTCCCCGAGTGTGTTAGGGATTCCTAGAGTGTGTGAGAGATCTCAGAGAGTCCCAGAGTGTGAGAGAGAATCCCAGAGCGTGTAAGGGAATCCCACAGTGAGTAAAAGACAGTGCCAAAGTAAGTGAGAGAGTCCCAGAAGCCTATGGTGTGTAAGGGAATCCCAAATGTAAGAGAGATTCCCTGAGTGTGCCAGAGTGTGCGAGAGAATTCCAGTGTGTGTAAGAGAATCACAGTGTCCCAGAGTGTGTCTATGAGTGTCCCAGACTGTGTGTGAGAGAGTCCCAGAGTGTGGGAGAGAGAGGGAATCCCAGAGAGTCCCAGAGTGTGTGTGAGAGAGAGAATCCCAGAGTGATGGTGAGAGAGAGTATCCCAGAGTGTGTGTGAGAGTGGGAATTCCAGCCAGTCCCTGTGTGTGAGAGAGGGAATCCCAGAGTGTGTGTGAGAGAGGCAATCCCAGAGAGTCCCAGCGTGTGTGTGTGAGCGAATCCCAGACTCTGTGAGTGTCGGAATCCCAGAATGTGTATGCGACTTTCACAGAGAGTTTGTGAGAGAGGGAGTCCCAGGGTGTGTGTGAGAGAGGAAATCCCAGAGTGTGTGGGAGAGAGGGCATCCCAGAGAATCCAGGAGTGTGTTTGTGTGTGAGCGAATCCCAGACTGTGTGTGAGTGTCGGAATCCCAGAGTGTGTGCGTGAGTTTCACAGAGCGTTTATGAGAGAGCGAATCCCAGAGAGTCCCAGGGTGTGGGTGAGAGAGGGAATCCCAGGGTGTGGGTGAGAGAGGGAATCCCAGAGTGTGTGTGTAAGAGGGAATCCCAGAGTGTGTGTGTGAGAGGGAATCCCAGAGAGTGTGCGAGTGAGAGAGAATCCCAGAGTGTGCGAGTGAGAGGGAATCCCAGAGTGTGTGTGAGAGTGGGAATCCCAGAGTGCGCGAGTGAGATAGGGAATTCCAGAGTGTGTGTGTGAGAGGGAATCCCAGAGTGTGTGTGTGTGAGGGAATCCCAGAGTGTGCGAGTGAGAGGGAATCCCAGAATGTGCGAGTGAGAGGGAATCCCAGAGTGTGCGAGTGAAAGAGGGAATCCCAGAGTGTGTGAGAGAGGGAATCCCAGAGTGTGTGTGTGAGTTTCCCAGACTTTGTGTGAGAGATGGAATCCTAGAGTGTGTGTGAGAGTGGGAATCCCAGAGAGTCCCAGATTGTGTGTGAGAGAGGGAATCCCCGAGTGTGTGTGAGAGAGGGAATCCCAGAGAGTCCCAGATTGTGTGTGAGAGAATCCCAGAGAGTCCCAGAATGTGTGTGAGAGAATCCCAGAGTGTGTGTGAGAGTGGGAATCCCAGAGTGTGTGCGAGTTTCCACGAGTGTATGAGAGAGTTGGAATCCCAGAGTGTGTGAGAGAAAAGGAATCCCAGATAGTCCCAGAGTGTGTGTGTGAGAGAATCCCAGAGTGTGTGTGAGAGTGGGAATCCCAGAGTGTGTGCGAGTTTCCACGAGTGTATGAGAGAGTTGGAATCCCAGAGTGTGTGAGAGAAAAGGAATCCCAGATAGTCCCAGAGTGTGTGTGTGAGAGAATCCCAGAGTGTGTGTGAGAGTCGGAATCCCAGAGTGTGTGTGCGAGTTTCACACAGTGTTTGTGAGAGATGGAGTCCCAGGGTGTGTGTGAGAGAGGGAATCCCAGAGTGAGTGTAAGAGAGGGAATGCCAGATTATGTTTGAGAGTCGGAATCCCAGAGTAAGAATGAGAGAATCCCAAAGCATGCATGCGAGTTTCCCAGAGTGTGTATGTCTTTGGGAATGCCAGAGTGAGTGTTGAGAGAGGCAATCCCAGAGCGTGTGTCAGACTGGGAATCCCAGAGAGTCCCATTGTGTGTGTGAGAGATAGGGAATCCCAGAGGGTCCCAGAGAGTGTGAGAGAGTTGGAATTCCAGTGTGTGTGAGAGAGAGAGAATCCCAGAGAGTCCCCGAGTGTGTGTGAGAGAGGGAATCCCAGAGTGAGGTTAAGAGTGGAAGTCCCAGAGTTTTTGAGGGAATTCCCAGAGCGTGTGAGAGAAACCTAGAGTGTTTGTGAGAGAGAGAGTCCCAGAGTGTGTGTGAGAGTGGGAATCCCAGATTGTGTGAGAGTGGGAATCGCAGAGTGTGTAAGGAAATCCCAGTGTGTCCCCGAGTGTGTTAGGGATTCCTAGAGTGTGTGAGAGAATCCCAGAGAGTCCCAGAGCGTGTAAGGAAATCCCTTAGTGAGTAAGAGAGAGTCCCAAAGTAAGTGAGAGAGTCCCAGAAGCCTATGGTGTGTAAGGGAATCCCAAATGTAAGAGAGATTCCCTGAGTGTGCCAGAGTGTGCGAGAGAATTCCAGTGTGTGTAAGAGAATCACAGTGTCCCAGAGTGTGTCTGTGAGTGTCCCAGACTGTGTGTGAGAGTCCCAGAGTGTGGGAGAGAGAGGGAATCCCAGAGAGTCCCAGAGTGTGTGTGAGAGTGGGAATTCCAGCGAGTCCCTGTGTGTGAGAGAGGGAATCCCAAAGTGTGTGTGTGAGAGGGAATCCCAGAGTGTGTGTGAGGGGGAATCCCAGAGAGTCCCAGAGTGTGTGAGAGATAATTCCAGAGTATGTGAGAGAGCTGGAATCCCAGAGAGTCCCAGCGTGTGTGTGTGAGCGAATCCCAGACTCTGTGAGTGTCGGAATCCCAGAATGTGTATGTGACATTCACAGAGCGTTTGTGAGAGAGGGAGTCCCAGGGTGTGTGTGAGAGAGGAAATCCCAGAGTGTGTGGGAGAGAGGGCATCCCAGAGAATCCAGGAGTGTGTTTGTGTGTGAGCGAATCCCAGACTGTGTGTGAGTGTCGGAATCCCAGAGTGTGTGCGCGAGTTTCACAGAGCCTTTATGCGAGATCGAATCCCAGAGAGTCCCAGGGTGTGGGTGAGAGAGGGAATCCCAGGGTGTGGGTGAGAGAGGGAATCCCAGAGAGTGCGAGTGAGAGGGAATCCCAGAGTGTGTGTGTGAGAGGGAATCCCAGAGTGTGCGAGTGAGAGAGGGAATCCCAGAGTGTGTGCGAGTGTCCACGAGTGTATGAGAGAGTTGTAATCCCAGAGTGTGTGAGAGAAAAGGAATCCCAGATAGTCCCAGAGTGTGTGTGTGAGAGAATCCCAGAGTGTGTGTGAGAGTCGGAATCCCAGAGTGTGTGTGCGAGTTTCACAGAGTGTTTGTGAGAGATGGAGTCCCAGGGTGTGTGTGAGAGAGGGAATCCCAGAGTGTGTGTAGGAGAGGGAATCCCAGAGTGTGTGTAAGAGAGGGAATGCCAGATTATGTTTGAGAGTCGGAATCCCAGAGTATGAATGAGAGAATCCCAAAGCATGCATGCGAGTTTCCCAGAGTGTGTATGTCAGTGGGAATGCCAGAGTGAGTGTTGAGAGAGGCAATCCCAGAGCGTGTGTCAGACTGGGAATCCCAGAGAGTCCCAGAGTGTGTGTGAGAGAATCCCAGAGTATGGGTGTGAGAGAGAGGGAATGCCTGTGTGTGTGTGTGTGTGTGCGTGTGTGTGTGTGAATCCCAGAGTGTGTGTGAGAGAGAGAGAGAGAATCCGAGAGAGTCCCAGATTGTGTGAGAGAGTGGGAATTCCAGTGTGTGTGCGAGTTTTCCAGTGTGTGTGCGAGTTTCCCAGGAGTGTGTGTGAGAGAGGGAATCCCTCAGTGTGTGAGAGAGACGGTATCCCAGAGTGTGTATGCGAGAGAGAATCCCAGAGTTTGAATGAGCGAATCCCAAGGCGTGTGTGCGAGTTTCCCAGAGTGAGTGTTGAGGGAGGGAATCACAGAGAGTGTGTGAGAGAGGGAATCCCAGAGAGTCCCAGAGTGTGTGAGAGATAATTCCAGAGTGTGTGAGAGAGAGGGAATCCCAGAGATTCCCAGAGTGTGTGTGTGAGCGAATCCCAGACTCTGTGAGTGTCGGAATCCCAGAGTGTGTGCGCGAGTTTCACAGAGCGTTTATGAGAGAGGGAATCCCAGCGAGTCCCAGGGTGTGTGTGAGAGATGGAGCCCCAGGGTGTGTGTGAGAGAGGGAATCCCAGGATGTGTGTGAGAGAGGGCATCCCAGAGAATCCAGGAGTGTGTGTGTGTGAGCGAATTCCAGACTGTGTGTGAGTGTCGGAATCCCTGAGTGTGTGTGCGAGTTTCACAGAGCGTTTATTAGAGATGGAGTCCCAGGGTGTGTGTGAGAGATGGAGTCCCAGGGTGTGTGTGAGAGATGGAGTCCCAGGGTGTGTGTGAGAGATGGAGTCCCAGGGTGTGTGTGAGAGATGGAGTCCCAGGGTGTGTGTGAGAGATGGAGTCCCAGGGTGTGTGTGTATGAGAGGGAATCTCAGAATCTGTGTGAGAGTGGGAATCCCATTGAACCCAGAGTGTGTGTGTGAGAGAGAGGGCATCCCAGAGAGTCCCAGAGTGAGTGTAAGAGAATCCCAGAGTGAATGTGTTTTTTTCCTAGAGTGTGTGTGAGAGAGGAAATCCCAGAGAGTCCCAGAGTGTGTGTGAGAGAGGGCATCCCATAGTGTGTGATAGAGAGGGATTGCCAGAGAGTGCGTGAGAGAGGGAATCCTAGAGTGCGTGAGAGAGTGCCAATCCCGGAGTGTGTGTGAGAGGATCCCAGAGTGTGTGTGCGTGGGTTTCCCAGAGTGTGTGGGAAAGAGGGCTTCCCAGAGAATCCAGGAGTGTGTTTGTGTGTGAGAGGGAATCCGAGGGAGTCCCAGATTGTGTGTGAGAGAGAGAATCCCAAAGTGTGTGAGTGAGTTTCCCAGAGTGTGTGAGAGAGAGGGAATCGCAGACTGCGTTTGATTGTGGGAATCACCGAGTGTGTGGGAGAGAATGAATCCCAGAGTGTGTGTGTGAGAGAATCCCAGAGTGTGTGTGAGAGAGGGAATCCCAGAGTGTGTGTGAGAGAGGGAATCCCAGAGTGTGTGTGTGAGAGTCGGAACCCCAGAGTGTGTGTGAGAGAGGGAATCCCAGAGTATGAATGAGAGAATCGCAAAGTTTGCGTGCGAGTTTCCCAGAGTGTGTATGTGAGAGGGGGTGCCAGAGTGAGTGTTGAAAGAGGGAATCCCAGAGTGTGTGTGTGAGAAAGGGAATTCCAGAGTGTGTGTGTGTGAGAGGGAATCCCAGAGTGTGTGAATGAGAGAGCGAATCCCAGCGTGTGTGTGAGAGAGGGAATCCCAGAGAGTCCCAGAGTGTGCGTGTGAGAGGGAATCCTAGAGTGCGTGAGAGAGAGCCAATCCCAGAGTATGTGAAAGAGAGGGAATCCCAGAGAGTCCCCGAGTGTGTGTGAGGGATGGAATCCCAGAGTATGTGTGAGAAAGGGAATCCCTGAGTATCTGAGAGAGATGGAATCTCAGAGAGTCCCTGAGTGTGTGTGAGAGAGGGAATCCCAGTGTGTGTGTGAGAGAGGGCATCCCAGAGAGTCCCAGAGTGTGTGTGAGAGAGGGAATCCCAGAGTGTGTGTGAGAAGGGGAATCCCAGAGTGTTTGATGGAATTCCCAGAGTGTGTGAGAGAAACCCAGGGTGTGTGGGCGAGGGTCCTAGTGTCCCAGATTATGTAAGGGAATCCCAGCAAGTCCTTGAGTGTATGACAGAATCCCTGAGTGTGTTAGGGATTCCTAGAGTGTGTAAGAGAATCCCAGAGAGTCCCAGCGTGTGTAACGGTATCCCACAGTGAGTAAGAGAGAGTCCAGAGTGAGTAAGAGAGTCCAAGAACCCCATGGTGTGTAAGGGAATCCCTGAATGTAAGAGAGATCCCTAAGTGTTCCAGTGTGTGTGAGAGAATCCCAGTGAGTGTAACAGAATCAGTGTGCCAGAGTTTGTGGGAGAGGGTCCCAGAGTGAGTGGGAGTGGGTCCCAGTGTCCCAGGTTGTACGAGGGAGTCCCAGATTGTGTGAGGAAGTCCCAGAGTGTGTGTAAGGGAATCACAGAGTGTGTGGGCGAGGGCCCTAGCGTCCCAGATTGTGTAAGGGAATCCCAGAGAGTCCCAGAATGTGAGAGAGGGAATCCCAGAGTGTGTGTGAGAGAGGGAATCCCAGAGTGTGTGTGAGAGAGAGGAAATCCCAGAGTGTGTGTGTGTGTTATTGTGTGTGAGAGAGGGAATCCCAGAGTGTGTGTGTGTGAGAGAGGGAATCCCAGAGTGTGTGTGTGTGAGAGAGGGAATCCCAGAGTGTGTGTGTGTGAGAGAGGGAATCCCAGGGTGTGTGTGAGAGAGGGAATCCCAGGGTGTGTGTGAGAGAGGGAATCCCAGGGTGTGTGTCAGAGAGGGAATCCCAGAGTGTGTGTGTGTGAGAGAATCCCAGAGTGTGTGTGTGAGTTTCCCAGAGTTTGTGTGAGAGAGGGAATCCCAGAGTATCTGAGAGAGATGGAATCTCAGAGAGTCCCAGAGTGTTTGTGAGAGTGGGAATCCCAGTGTGTGTGTGAGAGAAGGCATCCCAGAGTGTGTGTGAGAGAATCCCAGAGTGTGTGTGAGAGAATCCCAGAGTGTGTGTGAGAGAGGTCATCCCAGAGTGTGTGTGAGAGAATCCCAGAGTGTGTGTGAGAGAGGGAATCCCAGAGTGTGTAAGGGAATCCCAGTGTGTCCCCGAGTGTGTTAGGGATTCCGAGAGTGTGTGAGAGAATCCCAGAGAGTCCCAGAGTGTGAGAGAGAATCCCAGAGCGTGTAAGGGAATCCCACAGTGAGTAAGAGAGAGTCCCAAAGTAAGTGAGAGAGTCCCAGAAGCCTATGGTGTGTAAGGGAATCCCAAATGTAAGAGAGATTCCCTGAGTGTGCCAGAGTGTGCGAGAGAATTCCAGTGTGTGTAAGAGAATCACAGTGTCCCAGAGTGTGTCTGTGAGTGTCCCAGACTGTGTGTGAGAGAGCCCCAGAGTGTGAGAGAGAGGGGATCCCAGAGAGTCCCAGAATGTGTGTGAGAGAGAATCCCAGAGTGATGGTGAGAGACAGTATCCCAGAGTGTGTGTGAGAGAGGGAATCCCAGAGAGTCCCAGAGTATATGTGTGAGAGGGAGTGTGTAAGGGAATCCCAGGGTGTGTGGGTGAGAGTCCTAGTATCCCAGATTGCGTTAGGGAATCCCAGCGTGTCCCTGAGTGTGTTAGGGATTCCTACAGTGTGTGAGAGAATACCACAGTGTCCCAGAGTGTGTGCGAGACTCCCCGAGTGTGTTAGGGATTCCTAGAGTGTGTGGGAGAATCCCAGAGTGTCCCAGAGTGTGTGAGGGAATCCCAGAGTGTGGAACGAAATCCCACAAGTGAGTGAGAAAGTCCCAGAGTCCCATGGTGTGTAAGGGAATCCCCGAATGTAAGAGAGATTCCCTGAGTGTGCCAGAGTGTGCGAGAGAATCCCAGTGAGTGTAAGTGTGCCATAGTGTGTGGGAGAGGGTCCCAGAGTCAGTATGAGAAAGTCCCAGTCTCCCAGATTGCATAAGGGAATCCCAGAGAGTCCCAGAGTGTGTGAGAGGGAATCCCAGAGTGTGTGAGAGCATCCCAGCATGTTCCAGAGTGTGTTAGGTATTCCTAGAGTGTGTCACAGAATCCAAGAAAGTCCCAAAGTGTGAGTGAATCCAGAGAGTGTGAGAGGGAATCCCAGAGTGTGTAACGGAATCCCACAGTGAGTGAGAGAGAGAGAGTTCCAGAGTGAGTGCTAGAGACCCAGATTCCCATGGTGTGTAAGGGTATCCACGAATATAAGTGGGATTACCTGAGTGTGCCAGAGTGTGCGAGAGAATTCCAGTGTGTGTAAGAGAATCACAGTGTCCCAGAGTGTGTGTGAGTCCCAGAGTGTGTGTGCATGTGAATCTCAGTGTCCCAGAGTCAGTGTGAGAATCTGTGTCCCTGTATGTGTGTGTGTGTGTGTGTGTGTGTGTGTGTGTGTGTGAGAGAGAGAGAGAGAGAGAGAGAGAGTGTGTCGCAGAGAGTGTGTGCGAATCAGTGTCCCAGCATGTGTGAGAGAATGAGAGTCCCAGCGTGTGTGTGTGTGTGTGTGTGAGAGAGAGTCCCAGTGTGTGTGTGTGTGTGTGAGAGCGAGAGAGAGTCCCAGAGTGTGTGAGAGAGAGGGAACCCCAGAGTGTGTGAGAATGAGAGTCCCAGAGTGTGTGTGAGAATCAGTGTCCCAGAGTATTTGTGAAATCACAGTGTCCCAGAGTGTGTGTGTGAGAGAATCATTGTCCCAGCGTGTGTGTGAGAATGAGAGTCACAGTGTGTGTGTGTGTGAGTCCCAGCGTGTGTGTGTGTGTGTGAGTGAGAGAGGGAGAGAGTCCCAGCATGTGTGTCAATGAAGGGATACCAGAGTGTGTGTGAGAGAGGGAATCCCAGAGAGTGTGAGAATGAGAGTCCCAAAGTATGTGTGAGAATCAGTGTCCCAGAGTGTGTTGTGTGTGAGAATCAGTGTCCCAGAGTGTGTGAGAATCAGTGTCCTAGTGTGTGTGAGTCCCAGAGTGTGTGAGAATCAGTGTCCCAGAGTATGTGTGTTAGTCCCAGAGTGTGTGAGAATCAATGTCCCAGTGTGTGTGTGAGAGAGAGAGTCCCAGAGTGTGTGACAATCACAGTGTCCCAAAGTGTGTGTGTGTGTGAGTCCCAGAGTGTGTGTGTGAGTCTGTGTGTGAGAATCTCAGTGTCCCAGAGTGAGTGTGTGTGTGAGTCCCAGAGTGTGTGTGTGTGTGTCTGTGTGTGAGAATCTCCGTGTCCCAGAGTCTGTGTGAGAGATTCCCAGAGTGGGAATACTGTGTGGGAATAAACCTGTATCCTGAGGATGTTCAATACTGTATGTGAATAACCCTGTGCCCTGAGGATGGTCAATATTGTGTGTGAAATATCCCGTGGCTTGAGGATTGTCAATTCTTTGTGGGAATAATTCTTTTGCCTGCGGATGGTCAATACTGTATGGAAATAATTCTGCCACCTGTAAATGGTCAAGACAATGTGTCCATTAATCCTGTAGCCTTATGCTGGTCAATACTGTGTGTGAATAATCCTATGGTCTGAGGCTAGGCCGTATTGTGAGTGAATAATCCTATGGGCTCAGAATGTTGTATATTGTGTGTGAATACTCGCATGGTGTGAGGATGGCAAATACTGTGTGTGAATAATCCTGTGGCCTGAGAATCGTCAATACTCTGTGGGAATAATCCTGTGGGTTGAGACTGTTGAATATTGTGTGTGAATACTCGTGTGACCTGAGGACGGACAATACTGTGTGTGAATAGTTCTGTGGTCTCAGGATGGTCAATACTGTATGTAAATAATATTCTGGCCTGAGAATGCCCAATACTGTGTGGGAATAGTCCTGTGGCCTGTGAATGGTCCATACTGTGTGAGACTAATCCTTGGCCTGAGTATGATCAATACTACATGTGAACAATCCTCTGGCCTGTGAATGGTCAACACTGAGTGTGAATAATCCTGTGAGCTGTAAATGGTCAAAGCAGTGTGTTTATTAATCCTGTGGTCGTATGTTCGTCAATACTGTGTGTGAATAATCCTGTGGGCTGAGAATGGTCAATACTGTGTATGAATACTCCTGTGACTTGAGGATGGACGATACTGTGTGAGAATAATTCTGTGCACTGAGGGCAGTCAATACTGTGTGGGAATAATCCTATGGCCCGTGAATCATAAATACTGTGTGTGAATATCCCTTGGCCTCAGGATGATCAATACACTGTGTGAATAACCCTGTGGCCTGAGGATAGTCAATACTGTGTGTGAATAATCCTGTGGCCTGTGAATTGTCAATACTGTGTGTGAATATCCCTTTGCCTCAGGATGGGCAATACTGTGTAGGAATAATCCTGTGGGCTGAGAAGGTTGAATATTGCGTGTGAGTACTCGTGTGACCTGAGGATGGTCAATGCTGTGTGTGAATAATTCTGTGGTCTGAGAATGGTCAATACTGCGTGGGGATAATCCTGTAGCCTTATGCTGGTCAATACTGTGTGTGAATAATCCAATGGCCTGAGAATCGTCAATAATGTGTGTGAATAATCCTGTGAGCTGTAAATGGTCAAAGCAGTGTGTTTATTAATCCTGTGGCCATATGTTTGTCAATAATGTGTGTGAATAATCCTGTGGGCTGAGAATGGTCAACAATGTGTGTGAATAATTTTGCTATCCGAGGATGGTCAATACTATGTGTGAGTAATCCTGTGGACGGAGGATTGTCAATACTGTGTGTGAATTAACCTGTGGCCTGAGATTTGTGAATACAGTGTGTGAATAATCCTGTGTACTGTGAATGCTCAATACTGTGTGTGAATAATCCTCTGGACTGAGGGCAGTCAATACTGTGTGCGCATAATCCTATGGCCCGTGAATCGGAAATACTGTATGTGAATAACCCTTGGCCTAAGGATAGTCAATACTGTGTGATAATAATCCTGTGGGCTGTGGATGGTCAATACTATGTGTGAATAACCCTTGTCCTGAGGATGGTCAATACTGTGTGTGAACAATAGTGTTGCCTGAGGTTGTTCAATACCGTTTATGAATAATCCTGTTGCCTGAGGATGATCAATACTGTGTAGGAATAATCCTTTGCCTTGAGGATTGTCAATACGTTGTGTGGATAATCCATGGCCTGAGGATGGTCAATACTGTGTGGGAATAATCCTGTGACCTGCAAATGTTGAAGACTGAGTGTTCATTAATCCTGTGGCCATGTGCTAGTCAATGCTGTGTGTGAATAATCCTGTGCCCTGAGGATGGTCAATACTGTGTGTGAATATTGCTGTGGCCTGAGAATCGTCAATACTGTGTGGGAAAACTCCTGTGACGTGTAAATGAACAAGACAGTGTGTGCATTAATCCAGTGGCCGTATGCTGGTCAATACTTTATGTGAATAATCCTGTGGACTGTGAATGGTCAATAGTGTGTCAAAGTAATCCTGAACTTGAGGATGTTCAGTACTGTGTGTGAATAATCCTGTGCCCTGTGGATTGTCAGTACTGTGTGGGAATATTCCTGTGACCTGTTAATTGGTAAAGAGAATGTGTTCATTTACCCTGTGGCCTCAGGTTGGTCAATACAGTGTGTGAATGATCTAATGGCCTTAGCATTGTCAATACTGTGTGTGAATAACCGTTGATCTGAGGATGATCAATACTGTGTGTGAATAACCGTTGATCTGAGAATCAATACTGTGTGTGAGTAATCCTGCGGACGGAGGATGGTCAATACTGTGTGTGAATAATAATGTGGCCTGAGGGCAGTCAGTACTGTGTGTGAATAATGCTATGGGCTGTGAATCATCAGTACTGTGTGTGTATAACCCTTTGCCTAAGGATGGTCAATACTGTGAGTGAATAATAATGTGGCCTGTGGATGGTCAATGCTGTGTGATAGTAATCCTGTGGGCTGTGGATGGTCAATGCTGTGTGATAATAATCCTGTGGCCTGTAGATGGTCAATGCTGTGTGATAATAATCCTGTGGCCTGTAGATGGTCAATACTGTGTGATAATAATCCTTTGTGATGTGGATTGTCAATGCTGTGTGATAATAATCCTGTGGGCTGTGGATGGTCAATGCTGTGTGATAATAATCCTGTGGCCTGTAGATGGTCAATGCTGTGTGATAATAATCCTGTGGCCTGTAGATGGTCAATGCTGTGTGATAATAATCCTGTGGCCTGTAGATGGTCAATGCTGTGTGATAATAATCCTGTGGCCTGTAGATGGTCAATGCTGTGTGATAATAATCCTGTGGCCTGTAGATGGTCAATGCTGTGATAATAATCCTGTGGCCTGTTGATGGTCAATGCTGTGTGATAATAATCCTGTGGCCTGTAGATGGTCAATGCTGTGTGATAATAATCCTGTGGCCTGTAGATGGTCAATGCTGTGTGATAATAATCCTGTGGGCTGTGGATGGTCAATGCTGTGTGATAATAATCCTGTGGCCTGTAGATGGTCAATGCTGTGTGATAATAATCCTGTGGCCTGTAGATGGTCAATGCTGTGTGATAATAATCCTGTGGCCTGTGGATGGTCAATGCTGTGATAATAATCCTGTGGCCTGTTGATGGTCAATGCTGTGTGATAATAATCCTGTGGCCTGTAGATGGTCAATGCTGTGTGATAATAATCCTGTGGCCTGTAGATGGTCAATGCTGTGTGATAATAATCCTGTGGGCTGTGGATGGTCAATGCTGTGTGATAATAATCCTGTGGTCTGTGGATGTTCAATGCTGTGTGATAATAATCCTGTGGGCTGTGGATGGTCAATGCTGTGTGATAATAATCCTTTGTGATGTGGATGGTCAATGCTGTGTGATAATAATCCTGTGGCCTGTGGATGGTCAATGCTGTGATAATAATCCTGTGGCCTGTTGATGGTCAATGCTGTGTGATAATAATCCTGTGGCCTGTAGATGGTCAATGCTGTGTGATAATAATCCTGTGGCCTGTTGATGGTCAATGCTGTGTGATAATAATCCTGTGGCCTGTAGATGGTCAATGCTGTGTGATAATAATCCTGTGGCCTGTAGATGGTCAATGCTGTGATAATAATCCTGTGGCCTGTTGATGGTCAATGCTGTGTGATAATAATCCTGTGGGCTGTGGATGGTCAATGCTGTGTGATAATAATCCTGTGGGCTGTGGATGGTCAATAGTGTGTCAAAGTAATCCTGAACTTGAGGATGTTCAGTACTGTGTGTGAATAATCCTGTGCCCTGTGGATTGTCAGTACTGTGTGGGAATATTCCTGTGACCTGTTAATTGGTAAAGAGAATGTGTTCATTTACCCTGTGGCCTCAGGTTGGTCAATACAGTGTGTGAATGATCTAATGGCCTTAGCATTGTCAATACTGTGTGTGAATAACCGTTGATCTGAGGATGATCAATACTGTGTGTGAATAACCGTTGATCTGAGAATCAATACTGTGTGTGAGTAATCCTGCGGACGGAGGATGGTCAATACTGTGTGTGAATAATAATGTGGCCTGAGGGCAGTCAGTACTGTGTGTGAATAATGCTATGGGCTGTGAATCATCAGTACTGTGTGTGTATAACCCTTAGCCTAAGGATGGTCAATACTGTGAGTGAATAATAATGTGGCCTGTGGATGGTCAATGCTGTGTGATAGTAATCCTGTGGGCTGTGGATGGTCAATGCTGTGTGATAATAATCCTGTGGCCTGTAGATGGTCAATGCTGTGTGATAATAATCCTGTGGCCTGTAGATGGTCAATACTGTGTGATAATAATCCTGTGGGCTGTGGATGGTCAATGCTGTGTGATAATAATCCTTTGTGATGTGGATGGTCAATGCTGTGTGATAATAATCCTGTGGCCTGTGGATGGTCAATGCTGTGATAATAATCCTGTGGCCTGTTGATGGTCAATGCTGTGTGATAATAATCCTGTGGCCTGTAGATGGTCAATGCTGTGTGATAATAATCCTGTGGCCTGTTGATGGTCAATGCTGTGTGATAATAATCCTGTGGCCTGTAGATGGTCAATGCTGTGTGATAATAATCCTGTGGCCTGTAGATGGTCAATGCTGTGATAATAATCCTGTGGCCTGTTGATGGTCAATGCTGTGTGATAATAATCCTGTGGGCTGTGGATGGTCAATGCTGTGTGATAATAATCCTGTGGACTGTGAATGGTCAATAGTGTGTCAAAGTAATTCTGAACTTGAGGATGTTCAGTACTGTGTGTGAATAATCCTGTGCCCTGTGGATTGTCAGTACTGTGTGGGAATATTCCTGTGACCTGTTAATTGGTAAAGAGAATGTGTTCATTTACCCTGTGGCCTCAGGTTGGTCAATACAGTGTGTGAATGATCTAATGGCCTTAGCATTGTCAATACTGTGTGTGAATAACCGTTGATCTGAGGATGATCAATACTGTGTGTGAATAACCGTTGATCTGAGAATCAATACTGTGTGTGAGTAATCCTGCGGACGGAGGATGGTCAATACTGTGTGTGAATAATAATGTGGCCTGAGGGCAGTCAGTACTGTGTGTGAATAATGCTATGGGCTGTGAATCATCAGTACTGTGTGTGTATAACCCTTTGCCTAAGGATGGTCAATACTGTGAGTGAATAATAATGTGGCCTGTGGATGGTCAATGCTGTGTGATAGTAATCCTGTGGGCTGTGGATGGTCAATGCTGTGTGATAATAATCCTGTGGCCTGTAGATGGTCAATGCTGTGTGATAATAATCCTGTGGCCTGTAGATGGTCAATACTGTGTGATAATAATCCTTTGTGATGTGGATTGTCAATGCTGTGTGATAATAATCCTGTGGGCTGTGGATGGTCAATGCTGTGTGATAATAATCCTGGGGCCTGTGGATGGTCAATGCTGTGTGATAATAATCCTGTGGCCTGTAGATGGTCAATGCTGTGTGATAATAATCCTGTGGCCTGTAGATGGTCAATGCTGTGTGATAATAATCCTGTGGCCTGTAGATGGTCAATGCTGTGTGATAATAATCCTGTGGCCTGTAGATGGTCAATGCTGTGTGATAATAATCCTGTGGCCTGTAGATGGTCAATGCTGTGATAATAATCCTGTGGCCTGTTGATGGTCAATGCTGTGTGATAATAATCCTGTGGCCTGTAGATGGTCAATGCTGTGTGATAATAATCCTGTGGCCTGTAGATGGTCAATGCTGTGTGATAATAATCCTGTGGGCTGTGGATGGTCAATGCTGTGTGATAATAATCCTGTGGTCTGTGGATGTTCAATGCTGTGTGATAATAATCCTGTGGCCTGTTGATGGTCAATGCTGTGTGATAATAATCCTGTGGCCTGTAGATGGTCAATGCTGTGTGATAATAATCCTGTAGCCTGTTGATGGTCAATGCTGTGTGATAATAATCCTGTGGCCTGTAGATGGTCAATACTGTGTGATAATAATCCTGTGGCCTGTAGATGGTCAATGCTGTGATAATAATCCTGTGGCCTGTTGATGGTCAATGCTGTGTGATAATAATCCTGTGGGCTGTGGATGGTCAATGCTGTGTGATAATAATCCTGTGGGCTGTGGATGGTCAATGCTGTGTGATAATAATCCTGTGGCCTGTAGATGGTCAATGCTGTGTGATAATAATCCTGTGGCCTGTGGATGGTCAATGCTGTGTGATAATAATCCTGTGGCCTGCAGATGGTCAATGCTGTGTGATAATATTCCTGTGGCCTGTAGATGGTCAATGCTGTGTGATAATAATCCTGTTGCCTGCAGATGGTCAATGCTGTGTGATATTAATCCTGTGGCCTGTAGATGGTCAATGCTGTGTGATAATAATCCTGTGGCCTGTAGATGGTCAATGCTGTGTGATAATAATCCTGTGGCCTGCAGATGGTCAATGCTGTGTGATAATAATCCTGTGGCCTGTAGATGGTCAATGCTGTGTGATAATAATCCTGTGGCCTGTGGATGATCAATGCTGTGATAATAATCCTGTGGCCTGTGGATGATCAATGCTGTGTGATAATAATCCTGTGGCCTGCAGATGGTCAATGCTGTGTGATAATAATCCTGTGGCCTGTGGATGGTCAATGCTGTGATAATAATCCTGTGGCCTGTGGATGATCAATGCTGTGTGATAATAATCCTGTGGCCTGCAGATGGTCAATGCTGTGTGATAATAATCCTTTGTGATGTGGATGGTCAATGCTGTGTGATAATTATCCTGTGGCCTGTAGATGGTCAATGCTGTGTGATAATAATCCTGTGGCCTGTAGATGGTCAATGCTGTGTGATAATAATCCTGTGGCCTGTAGATGGTCAATGCTGTGTGATAATAATCCTTTGTGATGTGGATGGTCAATGCTGTGTGATAATAATCCTGTGGCCTGCAGATGGTCAATGCTGTGTGATAATAATCCTGTGGCCTGTAGATGGTCAATGCTGTGTGATAATAATCCTTTGTGATGTGGATGGTCAATGCTGTGTGATAATAATCCTGTGGCCTGCAGATGGTCAATGCTGTGTGATAATAATCCTGTGGCCTGTAGATGGTCAATGCTGTGTGATAATAATCCTTTGTGATGTGGATTGTCAATGCTGTGTGTTAATAATCCTGTGGCCTGTGGATGGTCAATGCTGTGTGATAATAATCCTTTATGATGTGGATGGTCAATACTGTGAATCAATAATCTGTGGCCTGTTCATGTTCAGTACTGTTTGTTAATAAAACTGTGGCTTGTGAATGGTCAATACTGGGTGTTAATAAACTGTGGCCTGTGCATGTTCAGTACTGTTTGTACTGAATGGTCAACTCACTGTGTTTATTAATCCTGTGTCCTTATGGTCGTCAATACTGTGTGTGAATAATCCTGTGGGCTGAGAATGGTCAATACAGTGTGTGAATACTCCTGTGGCCTCTGTGCTGTCAATACAGTGTGTAATTAATCTGTGGATTGAGGCTGGACAATAATGTGTGTGAATAGTTTTGCTACTCGAGGATGGTCAATACTGAATGTGAATAATCCTGTGCACTGTGAATGTTCAATACTATGTGTGAATAATCCTGTGGACTGAGGGCAGTCAATAACATCTGTGAATAATCCTATGGCCCGTGAATCGTAAATACTGTGTATGAATAGCCCTGGCCTAAGAATAGTCAATTCTGTGTGTGAATAATCCTCTTGGACTGTGAGTGGTCAATACACTGTGTGAATAATCCTGTGGCCTGTGAATTGTCAATACTGTGTGTCAATAGCCCTTTGCCTAAGGATGGGCAATACTGTGTGAGAATAATCCTGTGGGCTGTGGATGGTCAATACTATGTGTTAATAATCTGTGTTCTGTGCAATGTCAATATTGTTTGCAAATAATACTGTGGCCTGCGGATGGTCAATACTGTGTAGGAAGAATCCTGTGACTTGAGGATTGTCAATACTGTGTGTGAATGATCCATGGCCTGAGGATGGTGAATACTTTGTGTAAAAATTCCTGTTCCTTGAGGATTGTCAATACTGTGTGGGAATAATCCTGTGGCCTGTAAATGATCAGGACAGTGTGTTCATTAATCCTGTGGCCATCGGCTGGTTAATACTGTGTGTGAATAATGATGTGGCCTGAGGATTGTCAATTCTATGTTGGAACAATCCTGTGACCTGCAAATATTGAAGACCGAGTGTTCATTAATCCTGTGGCCGTGTGTTAGTCAATGCTGTGTGTGAATAATCTTGTGCCCTGTGAATGGTTGATACTGTGTGTGAATATTGCTGTGGCCTGAGACTCGTCAATACTGCGTGGAAATAATCCTGTGACGTGTAAATGGTCAAGACAGTGAGTTCATTAATCCTGTGGCCGTATGGTGGTCAATAGTGTGTGCGAATAATCCTGTGACCTGAGAATGGTCAATACTGTGTGGGAATAACATTTGGGCCGAAGGATAGTCAATACTGTGTGTGATAAATATCCTGTTGCCCGAGAATTTTCAATACAGCGAGTGAATAATCTTGTGGCCTGAGAATGTTCCATACATTGTGTGAAAAATTATGTTGCCTGAGGACAGCCATACTGTGTGAGAATAATCCTGTGGCCTGAGGATGGTCAATACTGGGTGCGAATGTTTCTGTGATCTGTAAATCATCACGACAGTGTGTTCATTAATCCTGTGGCCGTGTTCCAATCAATACTGTGTGTGAATAATGCTGTGGGCTGGGAATATTGAATATTGGGTGTGAATACTAGTGTGTCCTGAGGATGGTCAGGACTGTGTGTGGATAATCCAGTGGTTTGAGGATTTTCAATACAGTGTCTGAGTAATCCTCTGGCCTGTGAATTGTGAATACTGTGTGAGAGTAACCCTGCAGCCTGTGTACTGTCAATACTGTGTATAAATAATCCTGTGGTTTGAGGATGATCAATACAATGTGTGAATAATCCTGTGGCCTGAGGATTGTCAATATTGTGTGTGAACAATCCCGTGACTTGAGGACGGTGAATACTGTGTGGGAATAATCCTGTGACCTGTAAATGGTCAAGATAGTGTTCATTAATCCTGTGGCCGAATGGTGGTCAATACTGTGTGTGAATAATGATGTGGTTGAGAATTGTCAATACTATGTGTGAAAAATCCTGTGACCTGCAAATTGAAGACTGAGTATTCATTAATCCTGTGGCCATGTACTAGTCAATACTGTGTATGAATAATCCTGTGAACTGAGAATGTTCAATACAGTGTGTGAATAATCTAGTGGCCTGAGGATTGTCAATATTTTGTGTGAATAATCCTGTTGCCTGACGACGGTCCATACTATGTGTGAGTAATCCTGTGGATTTAGAATGGTCAATAATGTATGGGAATAATCCTGTTGGCCTGAGAGTGGTCACTACTGTGTGGGAATAATCTTGTGGCCTAAGGTTGGTCAATACAGTATGTGACCTATCCTGTGCACTGAATACTGTGTTTGAGTAACCCTTGGACTAAGGATGATCATTACTGTGTGTGAACAATCCTGTGGCCTGAGGGTAGTGAGTGCTATCTGCGCATAATCCTGCGGCCTGAGGGTGGTCAAAACTTTGTGTGAATGCATCTGTGATCTGTAAATGATCAAGACAGTGTGTTTATTAATCGTGTGGCCTAAGGGGGGTCAGAGCTGCGTGTGAATAATCCTGTGGCCTGAGGATGATCAATACCATGTGTAATTCATCCTGTTGTGTGAGGATGGTCAATACTGTGTGTGACAAATCCGGTGGCAGGAGGATGGTCAATACAGTGTGTGAATATTCCTGTTAACTGAGGATGGTCAATACTGTGTCAGAATAATTCTGTAGTGTGAGAATGGTCAATGCAGCATGTGATTAATCCTGTGGCCTGATGATGGTTAAAACCGTGCGAAAATAATCCTGTGGCCTGAGGATCATCAATACTGTGTGCAGAAAATCCTGTGACTTGAGGGTGGACAATACCGTGTAGGAATAATCCTGTGGCCTGATAATAGTCAATAGCGTGTGTGAATATTCCTGTGGCCTGAGGATGGTCAATACTGTGTGTGAATAATCCTGTTGCCTGAGGATGGTGAATACTGTGTGTGAACCATCGTGTGGCTTGAGCATGGTCAATACTGTGTGTGAATAATGCTTTGGACAGTGAATGGTCAATGCCTCGTGTGCATAATCCTCTGGCCTATGTATCGTCAATACTGTGTGTGAATAACTCTTGGCCTGTGAATCATCAATACTGTGTGTGAATACTGCTCTGGATTGTGAATCGTCAATACTGTGTGAATAATCCTGTGCCCTGAGGATCCTCACTATTATGTGTGAACAATCCTGTGACATAAGGATCGTCAGGACAGTGTTTTCATTAATCCTGTTACCGTACGATGGTCAATACTGTGTGTGAATAATCTTGTGACTTGAGGATGATCAATACAGTGTGTGAATAATCCTGTGGCCTCAGGTTGGTCAATACTGTGTGTGAATAATCCTGTGGCCTCAGGTTGGTCAATACTGTGTGTGATTAATCCTGTGGCCTGAGGATGGTCATTATTTTGCGTGAATTGTTCTGTTGCATGAGGATGGTCAATACAGTGTGTGAATAATCCTTTGGACAGTGAATGGTCAGTTCCATGTGTGATTAATCTTGTTGCCTGAGGTTGTTCAATATTGTGTGTGAAAAATGCTGTGGGTTGTGAATGGTCAATGCTGTGTGTGAATAATCATGTGGCCTGAGTTGATCAATACTGTGTGCACTGCTTCTGTTGCCTGAGGATGGTCGATACTTTTGTGAGAATAATCCTTTGGATAGTGAATGGTCAATACCATGTGTGAATAATCTTGTGGCCTGAGGATGGTCAATACACTATTTGAATAAACATGTGGCCTGATGATTGTCAATACCATCTGACAATAATCCTGTGGTTTGCGGATGGCCAAAATCGTTTGTGAATGATCCTGTGGCCTGAGGATGGTCAATACTGTGTGTGAATAATCCTTTTGCTTGTGGATGGTCAATAACATGTGTCACAAATCCTTTGGCCTGTGAATCTTCAATAATGTGTGTGAATAACCCATGGCCTGAGGGTGATCAATTCTGTGTGTGAATAATCCTGTGGCCTGAGAATGTTTAATATCATTTGTGCATAATCCTGTGGCCTGAGTTTGGTCAATACTCTGTGTGAATAATCCTGTGGCCTGAGGTTGGTCAATACTCTGTGTGAATAATCCTATTGCTTGACGATTGTCAATACAGTGTGTGAATAATTCCTCGGCCTGAGGATGGTCAATACTGTGTGTGAGTAACCCTTGGCCTGTGGATGGTCAGTACTGTACTTGAATAATACTGTGGCCTGGGGATGGTCAATACTGTGTGTGAATAACCCTTGGCCTGTGGATGATCAGGACTGTGCTTGAATAATACTGTGGCCTGAGGATGGTCAATACCTTGTGTGAATAATCCTGAGACCTGTAAACTGATCAGGCAAAGGGTTCAAAAATTCTGTGGCTGTAGGCTGGTCAATACAGTGTGTGAGTAATCCTGAGGCCTGACAATGTAGAGTACTGTGTGTGAATAATCCTGTGGCCTGAGGATGTAGAATACTGTGTGTGTATACTCCTGCAGCTTGAGGATGGAGAATAGTTTTGTGAATAATCCTGTGGACTTTGAATTGTCAATACTGTGTTTAAATAATCCTGGGAACTATGAATGCTCAATACTGTTTATGAATACTCCTGTGGCCTGAGGTTGGTCAATACAGTGTGTGAATAATCCTTTGGACAGTGAATGTTCAGTTCCATGTGTGATTAATCCTGTTGCCTGAGCCTGTTCAATACTATGTGCGAATAATGCTGTGAATGGTCAACGCTGTGTGTGAATAATCCTGCAGCCTAAGGATAGTCAATACTGTGCATGAACTGCTCCTGTTGCCTGAGTTGATGAATACTCTGTGAACTGCTCCTGTTGCCTGAGGATGGTCAATACTGTGTGAGAATAATCCTTTGCACAGTGAATGGTCAATACCATGTGTGATTAATCCTGTGGCCTGATGATTGTCAATACCATGTGAAAATAACCCTGTGGCTTGAGGATGATCAATACCATGTGTGAATAATTGTGTTGCGTCAGGATGGTCAGTACTGTGTGAGAATAATCCTGTTGCCTGAGGATGGTCAATAATGTGTGTCATTATACCTGTGGCCTGTCAATCTTCAATACTGTGTGTGAATAACCCTTGGCCTGAGGGTGAACAATTCTGTGTGTAAATAATCACGTGGCCTGAGAATGTTTGTTTAATACTGTTTGTGAATATTCTTGTGTCCTGAGGTTGTTCAATACAGTGTGTGAATAATCCTTTGGACAGTGAATTCTGAGTTCCATCTGTGAATAATCCTGTGGCCTGAGGATTATCAATACTGTGTATGAATAACCCTTGGCCTGAGTGTGGTCAATACTGTGCGTGAATAATCCTGTGGCTTGATGATGGTCAATACCATGTGTGAATAATCCTTTGGACAGTGAATGGTCAGTTCCATGTGTGAATAAACCTGTGACCTAAGGGTAGTCAATACTGTGTGTGAATAATTCTATGACCTGAGGTTAGTCAATACTGTGTGTGAACAATCCTGTGACTTGAAAATGGTCAATACTCTGTGTGAATTATCCACTGGCCTGAGAATCGTCAATTCTGTGTTTAAATAACCCATGGCTTGAGGGTTATCAATACCATGTGTGAATAATTCAGTGGCCTGACGTTGGTCAGGACAGTGTGTTCATTAATCCTGTGGCTTGGGAATGGTCAATACAGTGTGTGAATAATCTTTTAGACAGTTAATGGTTCGTTTCATGTATGAATATTCCTGTAGCCTGTAAACTGTCAAGGCAGTTGGTTCAAAAATCCAGTGGCCGTAGGCTGGTCAATACTGTGTGTGAGTAATCCTGTAGTTTGCGGATGGTCAATACTGTGTGTGAATAATCCTTTGGATAGTGAATGGTCGTTACCATGTGCGAATAGTCCTGCGAATCGTCAATATTGTGTGTGACTAAACCTGTGGCCTGAGAGTAGTCAATACTGTGTCTGAATAAGGCTGTGGTCTGTGAATGGTCAAAACTGTGTGTTAATAATCTGTGGCCTGTGCATGGTCAATTCTGTTGTGAATAATCTTGTGGCCGGAGGCTGGTTAATACCGTGAATAATCCTGTGCCAGAAGGATATTCAATATTGTGTGTGAATAAACCTGTGGCCTGTGACAGTCAATGCTGTGTGTGAATTATCCTTAGACAGTGAATGGTCAATACCCTGTGTGAATAATCCTCTGGCCCGGGAATGGTCAATACTGTGTGTGAATAACCCTTAGCCTGAGGATGACCAATACTGTGTGTGAACAATCCTGTGGCCTGAGAATGGTCAAAACTAAGTGCGATTAATCCTGTTGACTGGGGTTGTTCAATGCTCTGTGTGAATAATCCTGTGGTCTGTTAACAGTCTATGCTGTGTGTGAATGATGTTGTGGACTGTGAATGGTGAATACTGTATGTGAATAATCCTGCGGCGTGTGGGTGGTCAATATTATTTGTGAACAATCCTGTGACCTGAGGATGGCCAGAACTCTGTGGGAATAGTCCTGTGGCCTGAGGATGTTTAGTTCTGTGTGTGAATAATGCTTTGGCCTGGGGAAGGTCAATACTGTGTGAGAACAATCCTGTGACCTGAAGGTAGTGAGTATTGTCTGTGAATAATCCTGCAGCCTGAGGGTGATCAATACACTGTGTGAACAATCCTGTGGCCTGAGAATGGTCAAACCTGTGTATGAATAAAACTGAGACCTGTAAATGTTCAAGGCAGTGGGTTCAAAAATCCTGTGGCAATAGACTGGTCAATACTGTGTGCGAATAATCCTGTGGCCTGTGAAT
>NW_027310536.1:0-67641 GCF_047496795.1 Chiloscyllium punctatum
GCAATTTCTCTCATCCTCGCTTTAAACTGACATCTAGAAGAAGCGCAATTTCTCTCATCCTCGCTTTAACTAAATCCTTAATTCCAGTTATCATTCCCATTATTTTAAGGTTATTTGTATTCATCTACAAAGTAATTTGGTGTCTCTCTGTCTGTCTGTCTGTCTGTCTTCTGAATGTGTGTGTGTTTTTTTGGGGGGTGGGTGGGTGCGAGAGAGAGAGAGAGAGCGAGAGAGACAGACGGAGAGAGAGGCAGAGACAGAGAGAGAAAACAATCCTCTATAATCTCTGGATTACTCACCGTGCCATGTGGAAAAGAGGGATGGATGAGGAAGGCAGTATATCTTAACACGTTGTTAACAAGCTCGTTCAAGGGTGGGGATTTCAGATTGTTGGATCATTGCGATCTCTTCCAAGACACGCGATAATCTGTACAAAGAGTACAGGTTGTATCTTAACTGGACGAGCACCAACTTCCTTGTCGGGAGGTGTGCTACTGCAAGTCAGGTGGATTTGAATAAACCAGGAGAGTGAGAACCAAAGCAGCAGATCAGGAACTGAGCAGAAGGTCGAGGTGAATAGGACATCAGGCACGGCCAGTCTAATGACCATGCCGAGAGAAGGAATCAAATCAGTGCAAAATGTGAGTTGGGAATTGGAATAAATTATAGAGATTAGGCGCAAGTTTTTCAGGGATTAATAAATAAGGATGGAGAGTGTGGGGGATGTGAGGGAGTGAGGTGTGTTGAGCAGACAGACAGTGCACAAGAAAATGATAAAGTGGAAAGAGGGTGGGGTGGGGAATTCTGTGAGAAACAACTGGCAGAAAAAAAAACACAGGAAAGCTTGCTGTTTGTCAAAGTGAATACATGGGAAATAATTTATTATGCTTCAGCGAAACAACATCCTTATTGCTCGAGGTGTTTATTATAATGGAGGAAAGCTGTGTTCAAATTATGGCTGTAACTATAATAATGGTGGCAAACAGCTAGAATAGTGTCAGTGCTGTTGTTGGCCAATGCTTGCACAGAGCATGTGAATTACCCTGGAGGTTCCCAGAGATGGCTGGGCTGACTTTGGTTGAGTAAGTGCTGAAGCTGCATGAGATGCTGCTGCTTTGTAATACAGAACCTTACTGAGTACCATCAAAGGAACAAAGCAGCAAATGCCATTGCTTATTGTTTCAGAATATACCAGAGTGTTCATGGCTGCCACTGCAAAGAATCATGCAATGAAAAACAGGCTCATCACGCATGTGCCAGCAAGTGCACATCCAAAGGCTTTTTAAACGTTTGTGAGGTTACCTGCCTCAACCACCTTCCGAGACAACACATTCCAGATTCAGGCTACCCTCTCAGTTCGGTACACATTCCACAAATTCTCTCTCAAACCCCTCCCTTTCTCTTTAAAAGTGTGTCCTTTATTTTTTGATCCTTTGACTAAGGAAAACAGCTATTGTCTGTTCATCCTCTCCATACCCCTTATGCTCTTGTATACCTGTACCAGATTCCCTCCTCAACCTTTCCTGCTGCAAAGAAAAAACGAGCAAATTTAGCCCTCCTCTTTCATACTCACTTTTGAGTACTTACTTGTCTTGTTACTTCTGACTTGCATCTTCCCAATTTATCGGTGTTAAATTTCATCAGGCCATTGATCTAGCTATCTGAATAATTTGTTTAAATCCTCCTGTAGCCTAACACTTCCCTCCTGACTGTGACCCACCCAGCCCATCTTTGTGTCATCCATAACATTGATCATCATTTGACTGCTCCCCACCTCCACATTCTCACAATCGTCATTTCTGAATATCAAAAACAAGCCGTGATTTCCTTCCTGTTCTCCAGATGTTATTCAGATGATTATTTGACAATTCCAGTTTCTTGCTTTCCCTATTTTGGTGAATTTATGACTGATGCAATTAACACATTTTATGAGGGAGCCACAAATAGCATTTTCGACACAGAGTTGAATTCCCTTTTTACACTCTGTCCCTCTGCATGTTTTATTTATAAACCTTGTAAATAAATTAGGATAAACTGGGTATGGCATCTTGCACTGGAACATTAGCATTTTGTATGGCACTGTTCTTTGTAAAATTCCCTGCAATAGCCAGAGCTGACGAAATTTTTCATCTGCAGGATGGACGTAGATTCATGCATTGCTTGTTTAATTAAACGGGTGTGATGGGGATAAATATTCAATTAAATTCTATATTATGGGCAAACTGCAGAAGGTCAAGCCATATTCTCATGTCCACCTTGAATTGGAAGCAAATACATACTGGAAAATAATCAAAAATATTGAAACACCACAGTAGGGGAGGAAAAAACATGCCGTCTGCACTTGATGGAGATTTAGAAATATATAGTACATTTACAAACTGAACAAGGACCAAAAGATAGAAGAGAGAATAAAAGAAATCCTTTCTTAATTTTGAATGAATTCCAGGTCCCGATTTTCTTGAATAGTGATGGTTTCTCATCCAAACTCACCATCCAGTAATTTCTGCATATAAACCAACATTTTCTGTGTTACCATCAGTTCTGAGGAAGGGGCACTGGACCTGAAACGTTAACACTGATTTCTCTGCACAGATGCTCCCAGACCTGCTGAGTATTTGCAGCAACTTCTGTTTTGTTTCAACATTTTCATCGCAAGTTCTCACAATACAATACGTCATCGATATTTAGAGCCCTGTCAAACAGAGGAACTTTGTAATTTCTCATTTAATGTCCATAACAAATTACTCAAGATTCAACTGAGATAACAACTTTGTTGTTATCATTCAGATCAGACACTTTGTCACAGTTCAGAAAGAAGAAAGAAATCAAAAGAGCTGGAGCGAAACTCAGTAGATCTGGCAACATCTGAACAGAGATGCAAAAAATTGACCTTTGATTCTAATATGACTTTTCAGAACAGTGTCACATCATTTGACATATGTCAATTCTGTTGCTCTCTGCAAATACTTCCTCATCTTTTTCGTTTCTCCAAATTTCTGTTTATATTCCATGTTTCCATTATCACTATATTTCATGTTTCTTGACAGGTCTACACGTTGAAGTTGGTAATATTTGGACAATGTGGTCATTTCTCGTTTTATTTCAGTTGGTATTCCTGTGACACCTGAATTACAACCGAAATCTGCTTCTTCTTTAAGAAAGAAAGTAAAAACAATTCTGAACATCTTATAAATCTCAGGAGATTTTTTAAAAATATATTTTAGATGCAGCTGAACTTCATGAAAGAATAGGGATAGATTATTGATGATGGAACACTCTGTGTCCTTCATTGAACAAGCTTGTCTCCCAACTCTACAAATGCTTTCAAAGCATAACATATAATTATTACAACAAAGGTGGTGAAAGCTTAGCCCATTGTCCCTTTCAGTTTGGAATGAGCGATAGCTCTAATATTATTCTCCTGTATTGTCCCCATAGCCCGGCGCATTTTGTTATTAGTATCTGTTTTTAATTGTAAGCATCCTGCAAGATATGAACAATATAATCAACCTCAAACAAAAACAGACATTGGAGGGAAAGCTCAGCAGGTCTGGCAGCAGCTATGAAGAGAAATCAATGTTAATGCGTCAGGTGAGTTGACCCTACTCAATCTGTATTCCCAATGATTAAATGGTGTGTATATAAAATATTAAATATCCTTGTTATGAACTATATTTAATTCTATCTGACGTTAAGAGTGTTGATGACATGTGGAATATCATTGTACTCCCCATGCAGTCTCCCCAGCCACTGCCCCCATTCCGCCCGATCTCCCAGCCAAACGTGACTCATTAATTCAAAAGTCTTAATGAATAAGTTCACTTTTGGTTTGGGACTGAGGAGAAAAAGCGTAAAAATTACTCCTTTATAGCATATAAAGCTGCATTTTAATTTTTTTTTTCATTTCTATAAATTAATTACTCAAGCATATTATGAATGAAAGGTCCAACGTTTCTTTATGAGAGCAGGGAGAGGAACATTCAAGGAAGTCCACACTTCCTGTCTATGTGCAGAGCAACTGCACCCAGTGACAGTGTGTTGGCTGGCGTTTCTTCCCGTGGAGGAGAGATCAGCACAGTAACAAAGTCCTGATTGTGTTTCTTTTTTGTGGAGCGGTGCAAATTCGAGGTAAGATGGTTACAGCATTGCAAACGTACAACAGAACAGAATCATCTAGCCTGCGAAAAGAAAACATCCATCATTCTCCAACACAATGACTTCACTAGAGCAATTAGTGATGGGAGATGTGACCAATAGCCAGCGATGCCAGCATCCAGTCCAGTCCAGATATATTGTGAACTGAATGTGCTGTATTGAAAGCTAGAACTGTTTGCTCAGTGACTGTGATTGATGTCAGTCTCCATGCATTGTAACTGTGTCACTGGAGGGTTTCCCTCTCCTATTGGTGAGGAGCTTCACTCAGTGCACTCTCCCAGTGTAGGAGCCGATGCATCAGCTCCAACAGTAACCGAGATCAGCAGCTGCACAGACGTGGAGAGGACAGATCTGAATCTGAGAATAATGAACTGGATAATTACACCAGTGGAGAGGAGGCTTTCCTTGGGACTTTTCAGCATTTTTCTCTGTTGGGAATTTCTACCATATCGCACATTAGCGGTACTGATTATTATTTTGGGCGGGGTGGAGGGTGTGTTACTAACATATTCTCGCTATTGTTGGTGTTTTCTACCTCTGTCCATTCATTTTCCATAAACAATTTTGAACTTCATTGCAATTGCTGTTATCTATATTTGTCAAAGAAAGAAACTATTATCTTCAATTTAAATTGCAGTCTCCATTCATCTGAAATGCAGACCACTCCCTTACAAACATCTGAGAACAAAACTGTGGACAACCTCAAGATCCCTTTTGGCCCTGAATTGATCTATGTCTCTTGTTCTCTCTGTCACGAACCCTGTCTACTACCAGCTCATAATATCTCCAGTCTCCATCTCTGCGTCAGTCTGTGCCTGAACAAACCATTGTCTGCACGCTGGTAAAATTCAGACTTTATGTTTCAAGCTCTCTTCTGGCCACTATTCCAGTTACAAGTATTTCAATCACAAAATTGTTCTTGTCTCGGACGTTACTTCATGATGAGGACAATGTATCAGAGTAGGAATGTCGCTGGATGTAATTCAGGAGCAAAGCTTATTAAACGAAAGACATTGTTTCAAGCGACTTGTTTCAAGTCCTACCACAGCTGATGGCAGAACTTCAATAAAAATGATAAGAAATGGAATAAAAGTGAATTTCACGAAAAAGAACCATAAGCCCACATTTTCTCTGAAAATGTTGCTGTTGCACTGATGACCTGCGGCAAAGAAATCTAATGTTCCTACCCGTCTGGGTTAAGGGTGACTTCAGACCCATATCAATGTGCTTGATTTTACATTGGCTTCTGGAATGGCCTCACAATCAGAACAATTAGTGATGATTAACAAATGCTGCCCTGGCAGAGATGCCGACTTCCCATGGAATAACACATTTGAAGATTAAACCAAATAAAAGAAGATGCTGGAGATCTCATATTGCATGAGAAATGCAAAGAAAAGAACAGAAATTGCTAGGGAGCTTTTCTGAACTGAAAACAGTTGGAAAATAGTGTGAATAATGTTAGTTAGAGGGATGTCTGCTTTGAAGGGGAGGGAGGAGGGAGTTAAATCGTTAGAGAAATAAAGAGATAGAAGAAAAAGAACAAACAAATGGAATGATGATCATCTGGAATGGAAATAAAATGTGAGGTTCACCTCATTTATTTTTGACTGTTCCCACCTTCCTGAATATCATGCCCATGTCGGTACATGTATACCCTGCTTTTCAAAAATTCGCTTTTTGCCACTTCCCTTTCCGAAAAACCTCCATTACTCCTGTTTTCGCTAACCAAAAGAAATCCGAAGAGGATTTTCACTTTTACCAAGAAAGATGATTTTTTCCCACATACATTAATGCTACTTTGCTTTACGACATATCAGCTTATGAAAGGTTTTGTAGGAACACTCTACATTCAGATACCGAGGGAAATCTGTATGTATCTAAGATCACGTTTAACGCGATTTGATCCCACGTGTCTGTCTTCACCGAGTGTCGTCATCTTCTTAAATTTATTAATGCGAAATAGTATCGCTGGCTGGGCCAGCATTAGTTCACTCATTTGATTGACCTTGAGAAGACCTTGAGCCTCACATGGCACTTAGACAGAGTGTGGCACTCAAGGTTACAGCTGCACAGGAGGTGTGCAAAGCAAGGTCGACTTTCGCAAGATTAATATTATTTGAAAAGTTAGAGATGTCAATTCGTCAGTGTAATTAAGGTAAGGAAGATGACGTTCCTGAGCGTGCTGGTCCATGTTTTCAAGCCTCTGTATCTTCTCCCTTTTGGAAGAGGTTATAGGAGATCATTACCGGTTTTGGAGAGATATTTGATGTTGCCCACCTTTCGCTCACAATGAGAAGTATAAATGGATGGAAGGTTGACTTCCATGATAGTCTGGGCTGTGCACACAACCGTCTGTAGTTTCTTCTGGTCCTGGGAAGAGCTGTTACCGTCACACTATTATGCACATGAATAGAATGCTTTCAGTTGCCAGTATGCAGAGCGTGGAGAAGGCAGTTCCAAAATATTAAGATGTAGCAATTGGCTATTAAATGGATATCTAAGTTCTGGTTGCTGTTTTGACAACAATTGAAATTTAGCCAATATTGCCAACATCCAACCAAAGAACCGTCACATGCTTCAAAGCCATCACCATCACAACGAGGGAGAAATGGACAGACACGTATAAGGAGAGAGAGAACACAGCAAGTGAAACAGAATGACAGTCAGTAAAACAGAGAAAGGAAACAAAACAAGAAACAAACAGTCACATGGACAGGGAGAAGGGGAGATAGTAAGTTCAGGGAAAGAAATAGAAGACAGAGAAAAGGAAAATACAAGGGAACAGGCAGTGTGAGAGAAATAGTGAGACACAAAGCACATAGGGGAGCTGGGGATGGGGTCACAGTGTGCTGGGGTGGGGAATGGGAGGTGCTGGGGGTGAGGACCACAGAGAGCTCGGAGTGAGCTGGGGGAGGAAGATGAGGATTTACTTTGACCTGTACCAAGGTGTACAGGCTGATCATAGTAAGCAAGGATGTGCAGAACAATGACTGTAAAACATGTCTGAGAGGCATGCAGATTACGCTGCACATGGCGTGCGCGAGGCGAGATCAACATGAACCAGATCAGTATTATCTGAGATTAAAGAGTACATTCATCAGTCGAATAACAGTAAGGAAGAAACTTTTAATGAGCCAACTGCTCTGTATTTTCAAGCTTCCATATCTTTTAGCCTGATGGAAGAGGTTGTGGGAGACCATTACTGGGGTGTGGTTGGTCTTTGATAATGTTAGAACAAAACATTCCAGCACAGAAACAGGCCATTCGGTGGTCCGAGCCTGCGCCGATCCAAATCCTCTAAACCTGTCGCCGATGTTCTAAGGATCTGTTCCCTTTGTTCCCTGCCCATTCATGTATCTTTCCAGAAACATCTCAAATGGAACCACTGGTCACAGTTCTCCATTTTGAGAAACTCCCTCCCCCTACTATTCTCTGCCTCCACGTAGCTAGCGCACCATGTGACTTTCACTTTCTCCATAACCCGACCGAGGGGAAACATACCAAACGCCTTCCTGAAGTCCATGTACATGACATCTACAGTATCTCCCTCATCAATCAACTTTATCACTTCCTCAAAGAATTCTATTAAGTTGTTAAGACATGACCTTCTCTGCACAGAACCATGTTGCCCATCACTGATAAGACTGTTTTCATCCAAATGAGAGTAGATCCTATCCCTCAGTGTCTTCTGTGGCAGATTCCCTACCCCTGACATGAGTCTCACCAGTCCATAATTGACTGGGTTATCCCTACTACCTTTCTTAAACAAGGGGTTTAACAATTTTCCAGTTTTCTGCGACCTCAGCCGTGTTCAAGGATGCTACAAAGATATCTGTTAATGCCCCAGCTATTTCCTGTCTCCCTTCCCTCAGTAATCTGGGGTAGATGTTGGCAGCCTTTCTGCAGCAACGAGCCATGTAAATGGAATCAATGTTTGGGATGTTGGAGTCCGTGTTGGTCAGAGCTGTGCACCCAACCTTCTGTAGTTTCTAACAATGCTGAGTAGAGCAGTTGCTGTACCTGGCTGTTATCCACCGGGACAATACGCTCTCAATGGAGCATCAGGAGAAGTAGTGCATGCTGATTTTCCTGTATCACCTCAGGAAGGAGAGGCATTGTTGAACCTTCCCGACAGTCAGACCTATGTGAGAAGTTCAGAACAGGTTGTGAGTTATCATCACTCCGAGGGACTTGATGCTCTGAACTCCCTCAAACTGTTGATGTAGATGGGGTGTTCTCCTCCTTTCTTCATAAAGTCAGTGATCAGTCCTTTACGTTTGCCGGATTAGAGAGAGAGGTCATTATCAATACACCATGCCACCAAGCTCTCTATCGCCTTTCTACATTCCGACACGTTGTTGTTTAATATCTGTACTGCTATCGTGATATCATCAGCGAACTTGTAGCTGGCGTTGTTTGGAATTTGGAAACTCAGCCGTGGCTGTACAGGGAGTACATAGGCGGCTGAGGACACAACCGTGGGTTTACAAAGAGTACAATAGTTGGCTTAGGGCACAGCCGTGGGTGTACAGGGAACACACTAAGGGGCTGAGGTCAATTCCGTGGGTGTACAGGGTGGATAGTGGGGGGCTGAGGACACGGCCGTGGGTGTACCTGGAGTACCATAAGGGGCTGAGGGCACAGACGTGGGTGTGCATGGAGGACAGTGGAGGGCTGAGGACACAGCCATGGGTGTACAGGAAATACAGTAGGGGGTTGAGGGCACATCCGTGGGTGTACAGGGAATACAGTAGGGGGTTGAGGGCACATCCGTGGATGTACAGGCCGTACAGTAATGTACTGAGGGCACAGCTATGGGTGTATAGGGAGGACAGTAGTTTGCTGAGGGTACAGTCGTGGGTGTACAGGGAGTATTGTCGGGTGTTGAGAACACATCCTTCAGCAGCTTTAGTGTTCATTGTTATTATGGAGGAGGTGGTTTTAACCTATCTTCACGATTGTGGGTCCGAAATCTGAGGAGCCAGTTGCAGAGGATGGAACCGAGACCAAGGTCGCGGAGTTTTTGATTAGTCTGTAAGGGATAATGATTTTGAATGTGGAGCTTTAGTCAATGAGCAGGAGTCTGGTGTAAGTGTCCTTGTTGTCCAGATGTTCCAGGGATGCGTTCAGGCTCGGATATGGCATCTGTTGTGCACCCGTTACATCAGCCAGCACATTATAGGGCAGCAGGTCAGGCTGGGAGACTGGGGTTGGTGTAGGCCAAACCAGCCTGTCAAAGCACGACATGATTATTGAGGTCAGAGCCTCTGGATTGTCGTCTATAAGGGCATGTTCCATATGCTTTCTCACGAGGTTGATGATAGCCTTCTTGAATCAGATTGGGACTTCGGCTTCTGGAAGGAGAGGCTGAAGTTGTATGTGAATACCTCTGCTGGTTGGTACAAACAGGATCTGAATGCTCAGCCAGGAACACTGTCCAGGCCCATCACGTTCTTTGATTTGACTCACTAAAAGAGTGACCATGCCTGCAGCGGTGACATCAGACACAGGTATATCTGGGGCTTTCGCGACTGGTGTCAACACTCAGTGATAGTCACACAGTCATTTATGATCGACATCCCCTCTCCACACCTCCCTCTGCCGTCTTCAACACACAATGACATTGGTTGGTGTGAGCACCACACAGTCAGTATTGAGACAGATTGCCATTAATAGACTGGGATCGTGTGCCATCAAGTTCTGTGTCACCATAATGCAGTAAATTCAAAATAAAATATTGAGCCGGGTGTCAGTGCCAGTGGTGCAAGGAGTGAAGGTATTGCAGGTGTAATTCCAATCATGCTGCTTTAACCAAAATTGAGTCAGGCATCTTGAGCATTGTGCATTTTCAATGCTGGATAGTCCTTAGGTAGTCAAGAAGTACCATTTACGTGAACCATCTTACCTGACGGCAGTTTTACTAGGTTTGCAGATGATACAATGATGGTTGGATGGGCAGGTGATATTGAGGAAGTGGGGAGGCTGCAGAAAGACTTGGACAGTTTAGGACACTGAGAAAACACATGGCTGATGGAACACAATATGGGAACATGTGAGATTATGCACTTCAGTAGGCAGAATACAGGCAGACACTATGTTCTAAAAGGCTTCATGAAATCTGAAGCACAAAAGGAGTTTGGAGTCATCGTCCTCTCTTACGGTTAATGCGCAGGTGCAGTTGGCAGTTAGGAAAGCAAATGCAATGTTAACATTCATTTCAAGAGAGTGAGAATACAAGAGCGGAGACATACTGCTGAGAATGTAATGGGCTATGGACAGACGGGATTTGGTGTATTGTGAGCTGTTCTGGGGAAGGGTCTACGGGTGTTGGACATGATCTATCCTGGGAATGATGGCTTGTCATACGAGCGGCAGTTGAGGGCTCTATGTCTGTACTCAATGGAATTTAGAAGAATGGGGGGGGGGGTGGCACAACTGATTGAAACTGAGCGATTACTGCAAAGATTGATATAGTTAGAGTATAGAAGATATTGCCACAAGTCTTAGAGACTATGACAAAATGAGACAGTTTCAGAGTGAAGAAATAGGCGGAATTGCCTAAATCTATTGCTATATAGCATGCCTGTATTCTCATGCAGTCTAGTATTCAGTGCAGAATTGTAAATCGCAGACCTGCTCTTGTAGCCGTAGTATCTGTATTTTGATTTGAAATCACCTTCTGGTCAATGGTAACCCCTGTAATATGGACGGTGGGAGGATTCAGTGTTAAGTAGTAGCACAGTAAGATGTTGAATATAAGCTGCTATCTGTGAGTCTCATCTGGCGGGAGTACATTGTCTCGACGATGATTGTCATTTTCAGTCTGGTATTTTTGAAGGATCGATCCACTTACACTAATATTACATTTAATAAAACTGGTGCAATTTATCACAGCACTCAGCAACAATATGCCATGAAACACTGAACACCTTTCTAACAACAAAAAGGTCAAAAATGTTCAGTATCAGAAACACTGCTTTCCTGTTCATGTTCAAATCAGAAAACCTGTTACCTCAAGGTGTTCAACTTGGAACTTTTTAAACTTACGTTTTTGGTTATGGGAATCGCTGGATGGGCCCACCATTTCTTTTCCGTCCCTAGTTACCCTCTTGAGAAGGTGGTGCTGAGTTGCCTTCTTATACCACTGCAGTCCACCTGCTGTGAGTTGATCCACAATGCTACGAGGGAGGGAATTCCAGGGTTTGACCCAGCAACAGTGAAAGAATGGTGATATATTTCCAACTCAGGATGTTGACTGGTTTGGAAGGGAGTTTGAAGGTGGTGTTCGCCAAAGCTTGCTGCCTTTGTCAGTCTAGATGGAAGTGATTTTAGGATTGAATTTGCTGTCTTGTAGATAATACATACTGCTGCTACTGAGCATAGGTGGTGAATGGAGTGAATGCTTGTGGATGTGGTGCCAATCAATTGGGCTGTTTTGTCCTGGATGGTGTCAAGCTTCTTCATTGTCGTTGTGGCTGCACTCATTCAGGCAATTGGGGAGTATTCCATCTCACTCCTGACTTGTGTCTTGTAGATGGTGAGCATCCTTTGGGAAGACAAGAGGTGAGTTAAACGCACAATATTCCTAGCCTTGGATCTGCTCTTATATTTATGTGGTGAGTCTAGTTGAGTTTCTGGTCGTTGGTAACCCGAAGTGTATTGATAGTGTGGTGGGGATTGGAATTTAGTGACAAATATGCTGCTGAATACCAAGTGGTTATATTGTTTCTTATTGGTGATAGTCATTGTCTGGCATTTGTGTGGTGCGATTGTTACTTGCCACTTATTAGCCCAAGCCTGGATATCGTCCAGATCCTGTTGCCTTTACGCATGGACTGCTTCCATAACTGAGCATTTGCAAATGGTGCTGAACATTGTGCAGTCATCGTTGAATATCCCCACTTCTGACCTTTTGATGGAGAGAAGGCCATTGATGAAGCAACCGAAGGTGTTTAGACCTAGGTTTCATCCCGAGGGCAACTGAAGATATTGCCTAGTATGGTGATGAAACATCTGAAAATGACCATTCCAGCTCATGGAGCAAACCTACGTCCACATTATCCTGAGGGACTAATGCAGAAATATTCTGGAAGTGTGATGACTGACCTCCAACAACAATCACCGTTTTCCTATCTGTCAGGTATAACTACAATAATGAAATACTTGCTCGAAATATCCTTTTTGCTTGGGTTCCTTGCTGCCACATTTGAAAGAATGCAGCCTTGATTTTCAAGTGCTGGAATTCAGTTCCTTTTTCTATGTTTGAACAAAGACTGTGGTGAGGTCAGGAGCTGAGTGTCCTTGGTGGATCCCAAACTGGGCGTCAATGAGCAGGTTATTGCTGAGCAGGTGCTGCTTGATAGCACTCGTGATGAGTCCTTCCATCACTTTATTTTATGCTGGTGGGTAGACTGATGAGGCGGTATTTGGCTAGTTTGAATTTATCCTAAGTTTTATGTACAGAACATACTTGAGCAGTTTTTTCTCATTGTTTCACTCTCTATTGCACTAGGGTTAATCCTCTGGTTTGATGGTAATGATTGAGTGGTTTATATACTGCGCCATGAGATTACAGATTGTGCTGGGATATTATTCTTCTGCTATTGTTGGACCACAGCGTCTTATGGATACTCAGACTTGAGTTGCTAGATGTGCTTGAAGTCTGTGCTATTTAGCATGGTGATAGTGCCACACAACACTATATTGTTTATTCTCAATGTGACTGTGAGACTTTGTCTCCTCAACGACAGTGCGGTGGTCAGTTTTACCGATGCTGTCATGGACAGATGCATCTGCAGTTGGTAGATTGGTAAGGATGAGGTCAGGTATGTTTTTTTCCCCCTCTCGTTCATTCCCTCACTACCTTCTGCAGACCCAATCAAGTAGATATCTCCTTTAGGATCCGACCAGCGTGATCGGTAGTCCTGGTGCCAAACCACTTTTAGTGGTTGACTTTGAAATTCCTCAGCGAGAATAAACTTTGTGCCCTTTTCACAGTCAGTGCTTTCTCCAAGTGTTGTTCAACATGGAGGAGTACTGATCCAGCTGAGGAATGACGTTACATGGTAATCAGTAAGGCTGCTTTGCCCACGTTTAATCTAAAGTCATGGGACTTCATTGGGTTTGGTGTTAATTTTGGGGACTCGCAGTGCAACTACCTCCCAAATGTATCGCACTGAGCTGCCCCCTCTGCTGGAGTGGGCCTGACCTTGGGCCAGGACATATCCAGTCATGGTGATGGTGGTTTCTGGGGTATTTCTGTCAGTTATAATTTCATGAGCATGACTATGTCAGGCTGTTTCTTGACTAGTCTGTCAGGCAGTTGTTCCAATATTGGCACTAGCCCTCAGGTGTTAGTAAGGAGGACTTTGCAGGTCCGACAGTGATGTTTCCAACTGACATTTTCGGTGATCAGATCGATAACTGTTGGTCCACCCGGTTTCATTTCTTTGAGATTTTGTAGCGATTGGTATAACTGAATGACACGCTAGTCCATTTCAGAACGGGACTGAGAGTCATCACATTGCTTTGGGTCTGGAGTGAGGATGCAAGATTACTTCATTGAAGGATATTAGTAAGCCAAATGGTTTTTCTTTTCTGACGATCGGCAAAGATTTCATTCTCATCAGTAGATTCTTAATTCCAGCTTTTAAAAAAAATTATTGTTTTGTCCACAGAACAAGAGCTGATTTTCGGGATTGATAATCTAGCAATAATACCATGAGGCCTACTTGGTGCCACATGTTGTATTCATGTGCTATTTCTTGTGTTGCCCTGTTTTTCTTTCATTGCTTAGGTTTTTCTAGAATCTCATCATTCATTAAATCCTAATTGAAATCCACCGTCATGAATGTCTTCTGGACTGCTCGAATTTCATTCAGTCTATTTTGTTTGCACAGACATTTCAAGGCAGCTGTACGTCAGAGAAGAACAAGAAGAGATAATGGGTGATTGTGCAATGTACCTGTCACCGCACCAGCTTATCTGACCAGGCACCTAAAGTATTTATTGTGGATCAGAGAACTGCCGAATTATTATAACACCGATGGAGGTCAGTCAACCCATTGTGGGTTCACAAGCTCTTCAACTGCACAGCTGGAGATAGAGAGAGCGTGTGGAGATAGATGGCGTGAGAGACAAATAAACCGGGGAACAGAAAGTGAATGGAGATAAACTGAGAGAGGATAGAAAGTGGAGAGACTGACTCAGTGGGAGAGGAAGAGGTGTTAGATGAGAGTGAAGTCAGATAGATCAGAAGGCAGCATGAGGGTAGATAAATACGGACAGACAGAATTTGGAAGTTTTATTTAGAAATTCCTCTGATCTGCAAGCCCTTTGTCTGTGTGCCATTCCCTGTGACCACCCTGCCGATACTGGCTGTCGTCCCAGATCATTGTTTTCCAATAATATCAAGAGCTATTTTACTGACAGTTAAACAGAACCCAAAAGAACGTAGATTAGTTATATGGCGAAGGTGGATTTTTAAAAAAATAAACTGTGCCATGAGCAGCAGGAAATGATAACCCCACCCAACACTCCCACCCCACCTCCAGATACTGTGTGAGGGACTGGGCCAGAGAATCTCAGTGAGGGTGATCACTGACAGAAAGGAAATCAGCATCTCCACTGTGGATCAAATAATGATTGATAGTTTGCACATCACTTTTCAAGTTTTCACATCCACATTTCAATTTATATAACTCAATATCAGGAGTGCATTTTAACAAACTTATCTCTTTATACTTTGCATATTTTGATCTGTATAGAAAATCATTTTGTCCCTGTATTTTGCATTTTTTAAATACATTTCATTAATATTGTCTCTGCTAATTTCACATTGTAGATGTATCCTTGAATTTGTTCTTCATATGAGTTATAAAGTGTAACGTTCCAATACTGATAACTAGGGAACAGCAATGTTCCTCTTCCCAGTTTGAACACCCATGTCCCCCAGTCCTCTCCATCTTCTGTCTTTTCCCCAATGTCCTAATCACAATGTAATTGAAGTCAGTAAATGATACTTCATCATAGTTCCTTAACATGGATAACATCAACACTCACGCTTACCCTCTCTGATTCTGGAATAACAATCTGAATTGTACTTGTCACGTACAATTCTCTGTTAACATATGCATGCCGTTTGATTGTTATAAACCCACATTGTCTTAGGCACATGTTGCCATCAGATAACGGATGGAAGATGTTCTCTCAATGTTTTACTGATTTTGCAATGAGTGATCAGTAATTATCGGATTTATTTCTCCATTTATGAGCAGAGAAGCATGTTTATGTTCTGTTAAACCTCTGGCATTACCTCTATATCCAAGGCAGACTGAATGATTACACACAAATAATATGTCATCTCCAACATCCCGCCTTTAGTCACACTCACATCTCACACCCAGAATGCATGTGTTCAAAGTTATTTTGAATTTTAGTAAAACAGTATCACATTGAGAGAGGTTAGCTGGAGCTGTTTGTTCAGCGATTGTGATTATACGAGTCTGCATGGATCCTATGGGTCCCCAGAGAGTTTCAGTCTTCTATCAATAATGGAATGTGTTCAATGTGTAATCCCATAGTATGAGCGGGAGCACACCAGTAACAGGGATCAGCAGCTTCAAGGAGAGAGGGAGGAGAGATCAGAATCTGGGAAGAGTACGATGGAGTGTTCCAACAATGGATCAAGATCTGAGAACATTCAAATGGAAATTTCCAACAATGGACAGGAGATTTTCCTCCGGTCTTTTCTGGCTTTCCCAGCCTTGGATATCATTAGCATCGCAGATTGAAGATGTTCTGATGGTTATTCAAGCTGGTTACTATCCTATCCTTGCTACAGTTGGTGTTCCTGGTAAATCACTCTATATGTCTAGTGAAACGGTCTGAACTGAATTGATGGTCATGATATGTAAATTTTGGAAAGTTGCAAATCAATGTTTTCAGTTCCAATCAAAGATTCCATTCCTTACATATTATAACTAGCAAATGATTATTTAAAAATTACACACCGATATGTGAGGATGAAACAAACTGTTCTCCTTGATTCGTTTTCTCCTGCACAAGTTGATATTTCCATATCCTCCCCACTCACCATTTCTGTCCAGTCCCACCAACATGACATCCCATTCTCCTCCTCAGCCTCAGTACAATTCCTGAATAAACTATCATTTGTGCCTTTGTTAATCTCCGCATACAGCTGCTTCAAGCCCATTCTTACCATGTGTCCATTGCAAAATAATTGCACTTGAGATGTTTACATTGTTCTCTGCACAGAATTAGAAAGATGGGAAGACGGAGTATGGTGGTTACTTCACTGGCTCATAATCTACAGCCACAAAATTATAATCTGTTGATATCGGCTTGCTTCATGCCCGTTAGTGAAGGCAATGGGTCATTCTTCTCTGGTCAGGTCTCTGTGTGACTGCAAACCCACAGCACTGTGTTTTAATCTTTACTGTCCTGTGGAACAGCTAACCAGCCACTCAGTTCAAGGTCAACATAACATGCTGGCCTGACCAGGGCTGAATACATCCCTTGATGGCAGATGAAAAGGAAAGATAACCCCCTTCCTCTGCCTGTATCCCATATTCCTTCAGCTGAGTTACATTCAGGTAGGTGGCCACTCACACTTTTAGACGTATTCTTTGTGATTGAGTCTGTCTCCGAGAGTGTTTTCCATCTCTATAGGCACCTCTGGTGCTAGCTTTATTGATGCTGACCTACAGATGGAAGGATGGTTTAAATTCCACGTCATTGGCTGTGCATTGTAAATGAATGGTATCCTGTGTCACATGAACGAAATAGAGCCGGCTAAGTGAGGGAAAGGAGTTATGTGATCAACTGTGAGAGCGTTGTTGAGGCAGTGTTTGGGGTATTGTGGACAGATTTTATCTCCTTTATATGGAGTGATCTCCTTACCACAGAGAGAATGAACAAGAGTCCCACCTGATTAATCCCTGGGATGATGGCACCATGAGGAGTGGGTAAAGGTTGATCTGTAGCGCTGTGAGATAATAAGAGGTGATTGCATTGAACCCTGAGAGGGATGATCAATCACTCCTTATATTCGAAACAGACAATGAGAAGGCGATAAATTCCTTGACTGTTGATTCATTCAGGATGCATGGTTCTGGATAGTTTAAGTGCCTCTGAGGACGTTATGCCTACCCACCCCAACCCCCACTCCCCACGGCGATTGACAGAGACAGAGAGGTCCAGGTTTTGAATAAACTTCCCCACATTAATACAGTCCAGTTAGTGTGTGATCCTGCACGGAATGTCATATTATCCACCATCCTGACAGCAGCCAAAATTTCTTCATTCAAAAACAGTCAACTATTTTTGGCCCTGGTGAGACCACACCTGGAGTACTGTGTGCAGTTCTGGTCTACAAATTTGAGGAAAGACATTCTAGATATTGAGGGAGTGCAGCGTAGGTTCACGAGGTCAATTCTGGAATGGCGGGATTACTTTATACTGAAAGACTGGAGCGACTGGGCTTGTATAACCTTGAGTTTAGAAAACTGAGAGGGGATCTGATTGAGACATATAAGATTATTAAGATTTTTATTCCTGAACAGTCACGACCAATGGTTTCACAATCTCCTCCGCTAATTCCTTCAGAACATTGGTTATTATCCTTACAGTCTGTGTGATTTATCCATTTTCAAACATTGCAGCTTCCCCAGTACCTTCTCCTCAGCGCTGATCACTACATCCATTCCTCACCCTTGACTCGCTTTAAGTTCTGGAATGTTCATAGTATCTACCATTGTGAGGATTGACAGAAAGTACCTATTCAGGTCATTCTCCAATTCTTTGTTTTCCATTTCTCTGCAGCCATCCTCAATTTCTGGTTGTCCAATGTTCACTCTCCCCTTTTATCTATCTTAACAAAACCACTGCAATCTCCTTTTCTAAAGCAAGCTAGCTTACATGTGTCGTGTTCATCACTTTATTGCTTCTTCAGTTGTCCTCTGCTGCTGTATAAAGGCTTCCCAATCTTAGATAGGCTGCGTGAGAGCATTCCTGTTAACTAACTGTCGAAAATATACTAATGTAACTGTCCTAATCCTGTTGTCCATTATTGGATAGCGTGGTGACACAACACTGCTGCCTCACAGTGCCAGGGACTCAGGTTCTATTCCAATCTCTAGACTCTGTCTTTCTGGAGATTTTGCAATGTCTGCATTTGGAGAATTGTCACTTTTGTCTCTCCACAATATGTTTCTGTGTTTGTTTCAGGTTTCTGCCATCTACAGTATATTTGCTTGTGTTTGATGGAGAATTGCTGCAAATATGACGGGTTTATTGTAAAAATGGCTCTGGTCCTCAGGCTTCCTGAGTGCTTAGGAATCTTGCCCAGCTACTTATGTGAGTGCATGTCCCTGATTACCTACTCTGACTCTCTCAATCCATGAGTCCATCTGTCACTGCATGCAGCCTTTCATTGAGCCACCCCTGGATTCCCCACACCCCATCGCTTGGCACTGGATGCCCCCTCGCAGTGAGCGCACAAAGACACTGGGCACTTTCTGACGCGCTAGGGATCCGGGTTAAAGACCCAGCCATTAAAAGGAACAGAATAGCTAAAATCCAATTGAACAGTAAAGCAGAGTAAACAGGCCGACGGGCACCCATCTGTTATGACATTTTCAGGTCTTTTGGACTAGTTTCTGTTTATCCTCGTCCATGTACAAATAGCTGCTCCATAAGTATATCTTGTCACACAGGTTTGGTGGAGGTGACAGATATCAGATCTTATGATCATTACGACGATTCGTTGGGCTCCACGTTCCTGGTTAATGAGATTACACTTAAGTTTTTATTGTCAAGTCTATCCATTTTAAAGTAAAGGTCTTGCTGGAGTTGTGCTGAAAGCATATTTGAATGTTGGGGAGACTAGATTATGCCACGTGCCAGTGAGGTTAGGAATAGGAAGGTAGTAAAGTTAAAAACATGGTCAAAGTGCTAGGAGGGTAGAGAGTAGGGTAGGCAGCACTTCCAATATGTGGATCATTGGGATTCCCGGGTAGGTAGGATTTACACAAGAAGGATGGGATGCACCTGAACTGGCAGTAATCTCAGATATGTGGGTCATTGGGATTCCCGGGTCTTTATGAAATACACAAGAAGGACGGGATGGACATGAACCGGCAGCAATCTCCTGGCAGGCAGGTTTGTTATTGTCACTCAGGGGGTTTTAAACTAGTGTGGTGGTGGGGGATGGAGGGTGGAGTCAGAGCAGTACGTCCACAAGCACAGTGACTGAAGAGCAGTTGGAGACTAATCCCAGTACAGCTAAAACCAACAACAAACTGGCAGAGGGGAGTGAACACAATGGGACTGGCAGTCTGAAGTATGCTGATTTTAATGTGAGCAGTGTGACAGGCAAGACAGATGAACATATATAACTATGAGACAAATATTACAGAGATTTGGTTGAGAGAGGGATCAGAAAACTATCAATCCAATGGGTCCAGAGCGATTTGAAGAATGTGCAGTGAGTGGCTGGAGACGGTTGTTTGAAGCAAAATAATTACCCAGCAGTTTATTGGAATTGGACAGTGTGGGATGCAATGTACAGATTGAAGGGACAAGGGAGGAAACTGAAATTGTCTGTTTACAATATTTTCCACTTTACGGACAGTCCTTTGTAATCTCCTGTTACCAGAGAATAGACGAGGAGGAATTTACATCAGGGAAACTCAAACCAAATATCAGGTCACGATCTGATGGAGTTTGGCTGAAGTGTATTTATTTCAATGCAAGAATTGTTATGGGTAAGGACGATGAACTGGGAGCCTGAATCCATACATGGGTCTATGATGTTGCGTCTTTACAGAGACTTGGTTGAGAGAGGGAAAGGACTGGCCGTTCAAAGTATCCAAGGTTTCATTGGTTTAGACAAGATAGAGAAGAAGCTGAAAGAGGTGGACGAGTTGTTTTACTGATCAGGAAGAATGCTACATCTGCACGTGAACAGGACATACAGGAGGGAACATCCACTGCAGCAAAATGGGTCAAGCTCAAAAATAAGATGGATGCAAGCACTGTGTTACTATAATCTCTCCAACGGCCACGGCAGGATTGAGGAACAGATATGTATGTCGATTAAGGAAAGATGTATTAAAAGCAGAGTGGTCATAGTGAGTGACTTTAATATCCCCAATAATGACTGGAAGTCCATTAGAGCAAGGGGCTTAGACGGGGCAGAATTTGTTAACTGCAGCTGTATGTGGATCGTCCAACGAGAGGAAGAACCATACTGGACCTCGTATTTGCTAATGAGCCTGGCCAGGTCACTGACCTTTCAGTGGGACATAATGTTCGAAACAGTGGTCACAGTTCCTTCAGATTTAAGATAGCTATGAACACGGATATGTCAGGATCTTGTGGGAATCTACTGAATTGCAAATTATGTCAGCATCAGGCAGAGCTAGGACGTGTCAATTGGGAGGAGCTGCTATCAGGCAAATCCAATTTTGTAAGAGGGAACTGCTTGTAAAATCCTGACAGCAAAATCATCTCGTGAACGTTCTCCCAACTGCTCGAATTTCTATCTTTTTTTGAACAGATATTTCAAGGCTGCTGCATATCAGACAACATGAAGAGATAAAGGATGATTCTGCACTGTGTCCTTCTCAGGATCAGCTTGTCTCTCCAGGCACCTGAAGTCTTTCTTGTGGGTCAGAGAACTTCAGAATTGATAGAGCACTGAAGGAGGCCATTTAGCCCATTGTACACCGACGAGCTCTCCAACAGCACAATTTGTCAACAGAGAGAACAGAATGTGTGTGTCTGCGTGTGTGTGTGTGTGTGTGAGAGAGAAAAAATTAATAGAAAAAAGGAAGTGAAGAGAGACAAAAGGAATGGAGAGAAAACTGAGCCACAGAGTGACTGAGAACAAGGGGTGTCAGACGAGTCTGAAGTTATATCAGAAGACAGCATGAGGAGAAATACACAGAAATTTCATTTAGAAACTCCCACAGACTGCAAGCCCTTTGTCTGGTCCGTACCCTGTGAGCACTATGCTGTCATCCCAGATCATTTATCGCTAATAATATCACAGAACCGGGTTGCTGACGGCTGAACAGGATCCAAAGGAACAATAGATTAGTTCCAGGGAGAAGGTGAATTAATTTAAATATTCTGGGCCAACAGGAACTTGTAGTCCCTCTCGACACTGTGTGAGAGACAGGGCGAGAGATTCTCAATGAGGGGGATCACTGACAGGGGGGAGATCAGCATCTCAGCTGTGGGTCAAATAATGACTGATGAAGGTTGAAAAAATCATCCGTGGTTTTTAAATTCACATTTCAATTCATATTGCTCCACATCGTAAGTGTAGTTTAACAATCTTGCATCTTTGTAGTTTTCATGTTTTGGTATGTACAGAAAAGCTTGTGTTTTGTCCCTTTATTTTGTGTTGGGACCAGAGTCCAATTGAATCCTAACTAAGGCTGTAGACAGAGGTCTAAACTGATTAGGAGAGTGTTTGTGTTGGCAGGGTGGGGGATCCGTTATAGGGTTTAATTAGAAAAGAGGAGGTAAATGCACAGACCTCAGGAGAGGTTATTAAAATCTCCAGCACAGACGCAAATAAGACAGAGTGTATGGAAAGTGTAAGCAATCTGACTTCAAGCACACCGGACAAACAAATAACAATGAGAAGAGGAACCGTTAATACAAGATTGAAGGGATTATATCTGAATGCGAGCAGTATAAGGAATAGAGTAAATGAGCTTATGGCACAGATTGAAATTGGTAGGTATGACGTGATGGGCATCACAGAGAAGTGGCTGCAAGGGGATCAGGATATTCAAGGACATATATCCTATCGAAAAGATAGGTAGCAGAGGGAGTGGGTTTAAATTATTAATAAGAAATGAAATTAAATCAATATTAAGAAAGGAAGTAAAGTCAGATGGTGTAGAATCTGCGTGGGTAGAATTGCGGAATCACAAAGATAAGACCACCACAGTTGGAGACTTGCACAGGCCTCCAAAGAGTAGTCAGGAGCTGGGGCACAAGATACACCAGGAGATAGAAAAGATCTGAAGGAAAGGCAAAGTTACAGAGATCATGGGGGATTTCAATATGCAAGTGGAATGGGAAACCAGGTTGGGAGTGGATCGCAAGAAAAGGAATTTGAGGAATGTCTACAGGATAGCTTTTTGGAGCATCATATGGTGGAGCCCACTCGGGAACAGATGACACTGGATTTAATGATGAAGGCTAGATAAGGGAGCTTAAGGTGAAAGAAAACTTCAGAAGCAGTGATCAGAACATTGTTGAATTTATTTTGCAATTTGAGAGAGAAGGTAGAATCAGAGTTAACAATATTTCAGCTGAATAAAGGCAACTGGAGAGGCATAAAGGAGAAGCTGGGTAGAATTGACGGGGACAGGGGTCTAGCAGGAAAGACAGGGGAGTGGCAATGGCAGGTGATTCCAAGATTAATTCAGGAGTCACTGCAGAGATTCATGCTGAGTAATAGAGGTATGGTACAGGGAGGATGAGGCAATTGGGCTAACAAGGGAAGTCAGGGATTGCATATAAGCAAAAGAGCATTGGGGCCAACAGAAAGTAAGAAAAAATAAATAAGACAATAGACAATAGACAATAGACAATAGATGCAGGAGTAGGCCATTCTGCCCTTCGAGCCTGCACCGCCATTCAATATGATCATGGCTGATCATTCCTAATTAGTATCCTGTTCCAGCCTTATCTCCATACCCCTTGACTCCACTATCTTTAAGAGCTCTATCCAATTCTTTCTTAAAAGAATCCAGAGACTGGGCCTCCACTGCCCTCTGGGGCAGAGCATTCCACACAGCCACCACTCTCTGTGTGAAGTAGTTTCTCCTCATCTCTGTCCTAAATGGTCTACCCCGTATTTTTAAGTTGTGTCCTCTGGTTCGGCACTCCCCCATCAACGGAAATATGTTCCCTCCTGCCAGAGTGTCCAATCCTTTCATAAGCCTATACGTTTCAATCAGATCCCCTCTCAGTCTTCTAAATTCAAGGGTATACAAGCCCAGTCGCTTCAGTCTTTCCGTGTAAGGCAATCCTGCCATTCCAGGAATTGACCTTGTGAACCTACGCTGCACTCCCTCAATAGCCAGAATGTCTTTCCTCAAATTTGGAGACCAGAACTGTACACAGTACTCCAGGTGTGGTCTCACCAGGGCCCTGTACAGCTGCAGAAGCACCTCTTTGCTTCTATACTCAATCCCTCTTGTTATGAAGGCCAGCATGCTATTAGCCTTCTTCACGACCTGCTGTACCTGCATGCTTGCCTTCATTGACTGGTGGACAAGAACACCCAGATCTCTCTGAACAGCCCCTTTACCTAATTTGATACCATTGAGGTAGTAATCTGCCTTCCTGTTCTTGCCACCAAAGTGGATAACCAGACATTTATCCACATTAAACTGCATCTGCCATGCATCTGCCCACTCACCTAACTTGTCCAGGTCACCCTGTAATCCCCTAACATCCTCATCACATTTCACCCTACCACCTAGCTTTGTGTCATCAGCAAATTTGCTAATGTTATTGCTGATACCATCTTCTATATCATTTACATATATTGTAAAAAGCTGCGGTCCCAGCACGGATCCCTGCGGTACCCCACTGGTCACTGCCTGCCATTTCGAAATGGAGCCGTTAATCACTACCCTTTGTTTCCTATTAGCCAACCAATTCTCTATCCAATCTAGTACTTTGCCCCCAATCCCGTGCGCCCTAATTTTACTCACTAACCTCTTGTGTGGGACTTTATCAAAAGCTTTCTGAAAGTCCAGGTACACTACATCCACTGGATCTCCCTCGTCCATTTTCCGAGTTACATCCTCAAAAAATTCAAGAAGATTAGTCAAGCATGATTTCCCCTTCATAAATCCATGCTGACTCTGTCCTATCCTGTTACTATTATCCAGATGTGCCGTAATTTCATCCTTTATAATAGACTCCAGCATCTTTCCCACCACTGAGGTCAGACTAACTGGTCTATAATTTCCTGCTTTCTCCCGCCCACCCTTCTTAAAAAGTGGCACAACATTAGCCGCCCTCCAATCCTCAGGAACCAACCCCGATTCTATTGAACTCTGGAAAATAATCACCAGCGCATCCACGATTTCCCGAGCCACCTCCTTCAGTACCACCTCCTTCAGGTGGGAGAAGATTAAATATGGGGGTAAGCTAACCAGTAATATAAAGGAAATTGTAAGAGATTCTTTAGATATATAAAATGCAAAAGAGAGACAAAAGTGAATATGTACCACTGGAAAATGATGCTGGAAAGACAGTAGTGGGAAACAAAGAAATGGCTGAGGAATTTTGCATCAGCCTTCACGGTGGAATACACGAGTAATTTCCCAAGTATTCAAGATAGAGAGAGTATAGTCATGAATATGGTGGCCATCACCAAGAAGAACATGCTAGAATACGGAATGGCCTGAATGTGGATAACTCACCTGGACCAGATGGACTACACCCCAGCCTTGAACTGGAGATAGCTGAAGAGTTAGTGCAAGTGTAAGTGGTAATCTTTCAGGAATGACTAAAATCAGGAAGGGCCAAATGGCTGTATAATTGCTAACATGACACCCCGTTTATTAAGCGAGTTAGGCACAAGATGGAATACTGCAGACTGATTAGCCTAACATTGGTTGTGGGTAACATCATAGATTCCATCGTGAAGGATGGGATTTCTGGATATTTGGAGGTCTTTGGTAAAATAGAACAGAGTCAGCATGGTTTCATGAAAGGGAGGACATGCCAGACAAACCGGCTAGAATACTTTGAGAGAGTAATGAGCAGATTAGATCAAGGAGTATCAAAAGATTTTATCCGTCTGCACCTCAAGAATCCTTTGACAAGGTGCTCTGCATGATGCTATTGAGAAAGGTATGGGCCCATGGTGTTAGAGGCAAGGAACTTGCATGGATAGCGGTTTGGCTGTCTGACAGAAAGAGAATGTGGATTGAAGTTACCTTCTCAGGATGGCAGCCAGTGAGAAGTGGTGTTCCACAAGACTCAGTGTTGGGACCACAACTTTTCACTTTGTGCATTCATTATCAATATGAAGGAACTGAGGGTATTCTGGCTAAGCTTTCAAACAGTGCAAGGATGGATAGAGGGACAGGTAGCATTGAAGAGGTGGTTTGGCTGCAGGAGGGTGCTCGTGCGCATCTCCTTAACTTCCCACAGCTCCGCCCTTGAACTCCACCCTTCCAACTACAACAAGTTAGAACCTCTTTGAAGCTTGCCATCCATCCCACCAACTTCAGGCTACAACGCATCATGCTCCGCCATTTCTGCCACCAACAGTCAGACCTCACCAACAGAGATCTACTTCCCTCCCTACCCCTATCATCATACTGCTGAGACCATTCCCTCACAAACTCCCTCGATAGGTCCACGCAACCCCACCTAGCCACCTTCCCACCCCCCAACACCTTCCCTTGCCACTACAACAGGTATGAAACCTGTGCCAACACCTCCCTTCTCACCTCCACCCAAGACCCCAAAGCATCCTTCCACATCAGGCAGAGAACATCCTATGCATCCAAATATCTCATCTCGTCTGTCCATTGCTCCTTGTCTCCTCTACATTGTCGAGACAGGACGTCAACTTGCAGAACAGTTCAGGGAACACTCTCGGACACGCAAACCCAACAACCCCACTGCCCTGTGGCTGAATACTTCAACTCCCCCTCCCACTCCGCCAAGATATTGCAAGTTTTTGGCCTCCTCCACTGCCAAATTCTAGCCACCTGACGTCTGAAGGGAGAACGCATCATCTTCTGCCTTGTGACCCTCCCAACACACGATATCAAGGACAATTTCGCCAGTTTCCTCATCTCCACTCCCTCCACCTTATCCCAGACCAAACCCTCCAACTCAGCACCGCCCTCTTGAACGGTCCTACCTGTCCATCTTCCTTCCCATCTATCCACTCCACCTTCCACTCTGACCTATCACTATCACCACCAATCTTCTTCTAGCAATCGCCTTCCAAGCGACATTCCTCCCAGCCCCAGCCCCTCCCATTTATCTCTCTGCCCTCCCTGCCCACCCCACATTCCTGATGAAGGCTTTATGCCTGAAACGTTGAATGTCCTGCTCCTCGGATGCTGCCTGACAGACTGTGTTTTTCTATGGCCACAATTTTTGACTCTGATCTCCAGCATCTGCGGTCCTCACTTTCACCTGCTGAAGGATTTTCACAGGTTTGGAGAGTGAGCAAAGAAGTGGCAGATGGAGTACAATGCGGAAAAGTGTGGGAAAGCATTTTGCCAGAATGAATAGAGACATGGACTATTTTTCTAAAAGCGAGCAATTTCAGAAGTCTGAAGTGCAAAAAGACTGTGGAGTTCTAGTCCAGGACTCTTGAAAGGTAAACTTGCAGGTTGTCAGTAGTTAGGAAGGCAAAGACAATAATGGCATTTATTTCAAAAGGGCTTAAGTATAAAAGCAGTGATGTACTTCTTCGGCTCTACAAGGCTTTAGTCATGTCACATTTGGATCATTGTGCGCAGTTTTGCGTCCCATATCTCAGGAAGGATGTACAGGTCCTGGAGTGTTTTCAGTCGAGATCCACGAGAATGGTGCCAAGAATGCAAAGCTGGCATGTATATGAAGAATATTTGAGGGCTCTGGGTCTGTATTTGACAGAGTTCAGAAGAATGTTAAGAGGTCTAATTGAAACTTACAGAATACTAAATGACCTGGGACAGAGTGGATGTTGGGAAGATATATGCAATGGTAGGAGAGACTAGTACCCGAGGGGACAGAGTAAAGTGAAAACCTTTTCGAACAGAGATAAGGAGAAACCTCTTCAAACAGAGAGTGGTGAATCCATGGAATTCACTGCCACAGAAGTCAGTCGAGTCCAGATCATTGAGTATATGTAAGAGTGAGACAGTTAGGTTGTTGACTGTAAAGGGGATCAAGGGTTACAGATAGAAAGCGGGAGAATGGGGTTGAGAAGCTTAACAGCCATCATTGAATGGCGGAGCAGGCTCAATGGGCCTCATAGCCAAATTTCTGCTCCAATGTCTTCTGGTTGTATGGTTAATATTGGCTCTCCTCATTCCTCATTGGAGTTGTATCCTGGAATTTGATCTTCAAATGATTTATAAAGAGTAACATTTCAGTACGGATGATTGGGAATTATAATGTTCCCTCCCTCCAGTCTCAGCAGCCATGCCCCCAATATCATCATCACACTGCAATTGAAATCCAGTGAATGGTATGTAATCACAGTTGATTGACATCGATAACATTAACAGCATGACCCTCATCTGCCCTCATATTTTCTGTTAACATATCCATGCCATGTGTGCGTTATCACTCATGCTGTCGTAGGTACATTTTCCTGTCAGATTATGTACAAGAAAAGTTCTCTCCATATTTTACTGACACTGTAATCACTGATCAGTAGTTACAGACTGTATGTTTCCATTTATAAACGGAGAAACTTGTTTATGTTCTGACAATCCTTTGTCATTACTCCCATATCCAAGGCGGATTGAATGATTACACGTATTCAATCTACCATCTCCAATATTCCTTCTCTCAGTCACCCCCATATATTCCATGCCAAATATGTAAATTTTAAATGTTCTTTTTAATTTTAATAACATCAATATTGAATTGAAAAGGGTTAAATGGAGATATTTGCTCAGTGACTGTGTATAATGTCAATCTCCGTGGATCCTAATTATCCCCGTGGAGAGTTTCCATCTTTGAATGATAAATGGGCTCTGTCAATGTGTTATCCCATAGTATGAGTAGGAGCATCGCTGACAGCACTAACAGGGATCAACTGCTCGAGAGAAGGAGGGCGGTGAAGTGATCAGAATCTGAGAACATTAGACTGGAACAATGCAATAATGGTTCAGAATGTGAGGACCTTTGATTGGAATGTTCCAACAATGGATCAGAATCTAAGGTCAGTAAACTGGAATGGTACAACAGTGTATCAGAATCTGAGAACTTTAGACTGGAATGGTTCAACAATGTATCATAATCTGAGATCATTAGACTGGAACATTGCAATAACAGACAGGAGTTTCTCCTTGGGTCTTTACTATCTTTCGCTGCCTTGGATGTCATTAGCATGGCGGATCCACGATATCCTTTGGATTATTCAAGGTGGTTACTATCCCATCCTCGCTATAGTTGGTGTTCCTAGTAAGTCATTATATTTGTCTACTAAACCGGGTTGGATTGACTTTCTGCTCATGATATATAAATTTTGGAAAGTACAAGACAACGTCTTCAGTTCTAAACAAAAACTCCTTTCCTTCTAAATTATAAGTATCAAACAACTATTTATAAATTACTCACTGATATGCGAGAAGGAACCAGAATGTTCTCAAACTCCATAATCCATTTTGTCCTTCACAGATTTACATCTCCAGCTCCTCCCCACTCACCAACCCTATCCAATACCACCGTCATGATAACCCAGTCTTGTTCTCAGTTTCAGTGCAACTTCTGAATAAACCATGATTTGTGCCTTTGTTTAATCCGGATGCAACAGTTTCAAGTTCCTTCTAACCACATGTACGTCACTAAATAATTGCTCTTGAGGATGTTTAACTTGTTCTCTGCACAAACGGGACAGCAGTTTATGGTGTTGAAGCCATTGACTCATACTCTAGAGTCACAGAATAATACTCTGCTGATATCCCATGAGGGAAATTGGTGGAATTTAAAAGTAACTATTTTCATTTGCTGTAATGGCCCATTGCTTGCCCCAAGTCCTTTAGGGAAGTCAATGTGTCATTCTTCCCTAGTCAGGTTTCAGTGTGACTTCTGTGATGAACATGTGAGTGTACTACACCTTTAAAAGAATTAAAATCCACCAATAACTACCTGACAGCACCAAGTGTTTTGAAAAATAGATTTAGTGTAACATTTGGTTGAACAACTTAATTAGCTCATTGTCTCAAGACAAACATAAATTCAGCCAAACAGTTTGAATTACTCCTCAAAATACCCACCTTCAATCAAGTTTGAATTTAGTATATTGAGAATCTTAAAAGCCAATGATACGATCCAATGGTTTGGGTGTACAAGACTTTGGGAAATTGAACAGTTGAGAGGAGAGCTGCCAAGTTACTAGCATGCCACAATTGCCTGAAAGATAGCTCTCCTCTCGGTACCTTTATTGAGTAGTAACTGGTAAAGCTTAATCCCAAAGAAGAAAAGAAGACAGAAATATAGTGAAGAACTGAAAGTTTCTTGGTTTTGAGATTAGAAGTTTTGCTTTGGAGGTCTTAATTAGGAGTATAACCGGACGAGTATCATGGGGGTGTGGGAGGTAAAAGATAGGTTAGAGGAAGAAGTTGTAAATAGACGTTCGTCTATTCTTCCCTGTTATACTTTAAGAAATAAAGTTGTTAATTTTTACTTTAAATAGTTTTGGACTCTAGAATTGTCACAGAATATGCAGTGGATAACACTTTTCCCTGTTGCTGGTTTTAAATTAAGCAGGATAATTTATCCTATGTTGTAATGCTACAACCCTACTGGAATGTGTTTTACTCTTTGCTGTCCTGTGGAACAGCTGAACCAAACACTCAGTTCAAGGTCGGCATAACATGCTGCCCTGACTAGGTCTGTATACATCCTGTGAGAGAAGAACAGAAGTAAAGATAGCTCCCTTCCTCTGTCTGTTTCCCGTATTCCTACAGCTCAGTTCTATGCAGGTCGGTGATCATTCCCTATTTTAGGTGAATTCAATCTCATTGAAATTCTCCCCGAGAGTGATGCACGTCTCCATACGCAAATCTGGTGTTGGATTTATTGATGCTAACGTACAGATGTAAGGGAGTTATAAATTCCATGTCAGTCGTAGTGCATAGAGAAGGAATGGCTTTTTGTGGCACGGGGAAGAAACTGCGATGTCTGAGTGAGAGAAAAGGTTTATTGCGATCATCCCTGAGAGTGTTGTTGAGGCAGTATTTGGGGTACAGTGGGGTACTTCCTCTCAAGTTTCAACAGGCTAATCCCTGGGATGATGGCACCATGAGCAGAGAGTGAAGCTCAGTGAGAGAATAAGAAGTGATTGCCTTGAACCTTAAGGGGGATGGACAATCACTCATGATGTTCTAACCAGGCACTGATACGGTGATAACTTCCATGGCTTTGTTTTTTTTACTCGGGTTACATGGTTCTCAATAGGTAAGGAGCCTCTGAGGACGTCCCCCTCATCCCACCCCCCACTCCACATGTTGATTGAGAGAGACAGAGAGTCAGTCATTGAATAAACTCTCCCCACATTAATACAGTGCATTTAGTGTGTGATCCTGCACTGAACGTCATGTTATCCACAATCCCAACAATAGCCACAATACCTTCATTCTAAAACAGATAACTATTCCCACCAGCTTCTGACATCCATGGAGAAAATGGGTCTGCCTTCTCAGAGATGGAGGATGCCTCTCTGAGACTTGACACAAAACATCTGGCTTCCTTCCTCACTGCCAGCGTTAAACCACGTTAAAGTGTCATGTGTCCCACCTGTAATGGAGCCATGAGGAACATCATGGAGCCGTCTCTGAGTGCATTCTCTGTTTCATTGATTTGTTAGGTTGGAGCATCAATGACACCCTCCTGTGTCTCGAGGTGCTGAATGGCCTCCTCCAGGTCCCACGGAACAGGTTCATGGGTCTGACTTAACCCTGCCTGTTCCTGTTTAACAGATTGATGTGGTAACCATACTTCTCTTCTTCCTGTGGAAGAGGCAGGAGGATTGAATGGGCTATCCCTTTCTTTGTTTAGTAGCTTATAGGGGCTGAATGGCTTCCACATATCCGTTTCTAACGCGCTTGAGATGCTGAATGAACTTTTCGTTTAATTGTGAAAATGTCAAGTGTCTGGCCTTGCTGTTGCATGAATGTTACCGACACTTTAACGGCACAAGCCTGAATGTTGTCCGGGTCTTACTGCACATAGGCACTGACAGGTTCAGGCGCTGAGGTGTGACACATTGTTCTGAACATTGGGTGATCTTCAGTGACCATCCCCATTTCAGATCTTATGATAAGGAAAGACAGTGATGAAGCAGCTAAAGATGTTTGTTTTGAGGCAGCTACCCTGAGGATCTCCTGCCGAGATATCCCCGGACGGAGAGGATTGTCGGTCACCGACCACAAACATCTTTCTTTGTGCTCTGAAAGACCCCAAACCAGGGGGGTGGGTACACCTGATTCCTATTAAGCTCAAATAAGTAGGTGGTCCTGATGCCATCCTCATTCAAATACTGCCTTGTTATCAAGGCCATTCACTCTTTCCTGAGCCCCTGTGTTCACCTCTTGTTCATATCAATAGATGATAGTGTATGTGTAGGGAGTATTTTCCTCTCATAGAGGGTAATCAATGCCAGGAATTATCTGGGCTAGAGATTGAGGTGAGTTATGTCATGGAAAGTATTCAAAGAGGTGGTACATGAATTTTTGACCTGTCAGAGAGCGAAGGAGTGTGAAGACTTGGATATTAAAGACGAGTTAATGCCAACAGTAGATCAGCCATGATGGTATACAATAGCTTGATCGTCCGAGTTACCTAATCTTGCGCCTTATGTTCTCATGTTCTGTAATTACAAAGTTAATGATTGTAATTTTCCTGAACATTCTGTTATTGAATGTTGCAGTCAGAGAGAGTAAAGTATTTTGTGAGTCATCTCTGGGTGAGGTATGGGGGCTGTATTCACAGTGAATCTGGGTCTCCAACATGACCAACAAATGAAGCACAAGTTGCAGAGAGGAGACACTCTGTAAAGAGACCAGAGGTGTATTTCGAAACCAACATGGTTTTCCAAATAACATTTTCCAACCCACGAAAAACCGTGTGTGACAGTCTTGAGTGATTGAATGATATCCTGTCTTCCTGTGGAACCGGCATTTGGAGCAGGTGGCCTCCATCTGGTACTTTAAGGAGCTGTGAGGAGCTGAATGGAACATAGGAACATAGGACTGAGCAGCAGGAGTGGGCTATTAGAAAATTTGTCACTGCTCCACCACTCAAAAAGTGATGTGATTGTGGTCTCAGCACCACTTTTCTGCCTGTACACCATTCTCCTACATTCACGTGTTTGTCAAATGTTTGAATACAACACAACTTTGAATAAATGTAATCATCCAGGCACCACAAACTTCTGGGGAAGGGAATTTCCATTTGAACAATCCTTTGAGAATTTCTCATTTGTGCTCCAATCAATGTTGGAGGCTCATTGTTTCCTTATCCAGAGCCACTCCCCCACTGGTTACAACAAATTTTAAATGCAACCAGTTTAGTTAGGTGGCCAATGACATAGACATCAGGGTAGCTCATTTTCTAGAAAAAAAAGTGAGACACAGTACTTTGAACTCATAGCAAATGTTAAATTGGCAGAGTGTCCCAAACGTTATTCTGCCTTTGAAGTTATTTTGCTCACACAAGATGCTGGTAATGGGAGTTCTTTCTGCAATAGTTGGATTTAGCTGAAATCCGTTTGTTTCAGGCAGTGGAGAGATTCTCATGAATCCTCACCAGGAATCCTTCACAACTGGCAAAGATAACTCAGGGATTTTATGGTCTCACGCTTTGCTATTGGGCGGAACAAAGTAAGAGAGAGGGATCAATCGGCTGCTGCTTCTCAGGCAGGGAACATTTTTCTCCATCTCTGTGTTGGCACATACAATAACATCAACTGATCACCAAACTGGACCATGTGCGATCTCGTGGAACATTCTCTTGAAAGCCTGATTATGGACCATATGCAGGTGAATCATTGCTTTTGTTGTACACAGCGTCTTCCGATCGCAAACAAATGTTCCCACTTTATGAATTATTGACATGCTTTCATGTATCTGTGTAATTTGTAAATATTGGTAGGTGTCTTCATAGCACATATGTCCATATCAATACACCTTTTTCTTAAAATGCATTCCCTAGCTTTAGTCTCCCTGACAAGAGAAAATATGAGTCAAGCTGATGCACTTTTCAGAAAGTCATGGATGGTTCAATAATATTTCCCAGGGAAGTTCGAAACTGATAACTCCCCCATAATAACAGGCCCTCATTCCAGGAATGAGTAATGGGAAACCTCTGTGAAAATCTTCGAAAAGAATTATATCCTGTTTTTAGTTTCTGGGATCAAAAACGCATGCAGTGTATCAGATATGGTTTCAGCAATGCCCTGTACAGATGCAGTAAAGCATTCCTGATATTAAACCTGATACCCTTTGTTGATAACTGTATCATTGCACTTACTTCCAAATCACTTGCAGCATCTGCAGACTGACTTCATGTGATTCATGTCCCAGGAACATGGAAACCTTCCGAATCAGAGTTCTGCAATCGCTCTCCATTTAAATTGTTTACCATTGTTTTATCCTTCATGTCAAAATAGACAATTCACCCAATGTTCTTGGCGCTGCAGGTTAGCTCACTAACAAGTTACAGCTTTGCAACCTGAAAATAAACATTTATTTCTTTTCTCTATTTCCTGTTAACAACAGCTTCCCTATTCCTGTGTAGCAGTTCGGGCAGGTTGATTGGCCTCCTCCTGGGCTGTGTAATGTACTGAATGAGCTGAATTACTTCATTCTATATTCCTGTGTAGATCCTTCTAATGGCAGAATGGTCTCCTTCTGTTTCACTGTAACGATTCTGTTTGACAGAATGGGGTGGTCCCCTACCTTGTAACGGCATCAAGGGTTGGATTGAGAGAACAGCACATGGAGTAGGGGCAGCAGTATATCACTGTAACAACCTCGAAGGGTGGATTGAGAGAGCAAAACATGGGGTGGGGGAGTAGTGTATCTCTGTATATCTCTGTATCAGCCTCGAGAGGTGGATTGAGGGAGCAACAAATGGGCTAGGGGCAGCAGTATGTCACTGTAATAGCTTTGCTGTCCTATTCCAGGCTGCTTCTCCTGCATTGGGAGAAAGGGAGGGAGGGTGGAGGGTGAGTGGCAGAGGGTGACCCTGCTCTCTGTGCCCGTGTAGGTGGGGGGAATTGTGAGGTATCTGGGAGGAGTCAGTCGACAGTTTGAACCAATATAGTATTATTAGTGTGGAGCTACTGAGTAGGCGACAGAGAAAGAGAGGAAGAAAGTTGCTGAGTTCAATAGTGAGGGTGGTCGTGCCTGAGCCTTATTTGGAGATAGGGTGTGAACCTTGTTCGGGGGTAGGTTCTATAACAGATGGACAGTGAGTGTGAGGGAGCAAATCGATGCGGTTGCATTTATCCAGACAGAGCGTGGAGCATATTGTTGCTTGTCTTGAATTGATAGACATTTTTTCAGATCATCTCAGAGTCGAGGTGAGCCTCCCCGAATATCTTGTTTAAGTCTATCGCTAATAACGCCACAGACCCTGTTCCTCAGATTCCACAGAATCAGTTCAAGTGGAGCTTACAAATAGCAAGGAGAAGCAAATATTGGTGTGTCATATATCTAAACCAAAACAGTTGTGAAAAATCTGAGTATCATATGCTCTGGAAATTAGATATGCAATTATTGTGGATACTGCAGTCTTATTGGATGGTTTCAAGTTGCATCTAAACTGCATTAACTAAGTGACTGCTCATGTTCAAAAATAATTGTATATGAGGTGGGTTGAAGAGTATGTTGTGAAGCAAACTGGAGAGCAGGTTATTTGGGATTTGGTGTCATGTGGTCAGGCGAGCTAATTTATAACCTTGCTCTGAAGCAGCATTTAAGGAATAGTGGCATTAATAAGGTGCACTTTACACGGTGCCTGTATACAATATACATTCTGGTTATACATCATGGAAGACTGGAAGCTAGAGGGTCAAGTTAGCTTCAGTGAATTGGGAAAATACAACATAACATTCAGTGGGAGACAAGCAATGATTGTTAGAGTCATAGAGTCCTACAGCAAGGAGACAGGCCCTTCGGCTCAAACTAGTCTATTCTGACCAAAATGTCCATCCACGCTAACCCCATTTCCCTGTCATTGCTCCATATCCTTCTAATCCTTCCCTATCCGTGTTTTGTCCAAATGCCTTTTAAATGTTGTTAATGTTCCCGCCTCTACCACTTCCGCTGGCAGCTCATTCCATATGTGTCCCAGCCTGTGTGTAAAACAGTTGTTCCTCAGGCTCTCTTATAGTCTTTCCCCTCTTTCCCCTCTGTCCTTAAACTGATGCCCTCTAGTCTGTGATTGCCCAACCCTGGGGAAAAAAGACTGAGTACATTCATTCGGTCCATGCCTGTCATGATCTTATACACTTCTGTCAGATCCCCCTCAGCCTCATACAGGCTAAAGTAAAATATCCCAGCTTGTCCAAACTCTCCCTATAATTCAGATCATTGAGACGGTAACATCCTTGTATATGTCTTCAGCTGTCTTTCCAATTTAGTAACACACTTACTGTAGCAAATTGAAAAAGAAACTGAACATTACGCTACCAGTATGGCCTCACCAGCATCCAATTAACTGCAACGTAATTCCCTGATTTCGATACTCAGTGATATACACTCATGAAGGCCAGTGTGTCAAAAGCTTTCGTCATTGTCCTGTCTACCTGTGAATCAACTTTCGGAGAGCCATGCACCTGAATTCCAAGATCCCTCTGTTCGACGACACTCCTTAGGACCCAACCATTCACCATGAAACTCCAAACTTGATTTGACTTTCTAAAATGCAGTCACTTATATTGATCTATATTAAAATCCATTTGCCATTTCTCAGCCAACTTCTCCAGCTGATCAAGATACAACTGTAATTTCTGAAATTTCTGATATTCTTCCTCACTCTCCGTGATGCCGCCTGTTTTAGTGCCGTCTTCAAACTTACAAATCATGCCTGTACATTCTCATCTAAATCATAGATATATGTAATATGTAATGGTCCCAGTACCAACGTCTGAGGCATTTCCACTCGTCACAGGCCTCCAGTCTGACCAGCATTTTTAGAGTATTACACTCTGCTACCTACCATCAAGGTAATTTTGTACCTAATTTGCCAGTTCCCCTTCAATTCCATGCGATCTAACCTTCCAGAGCAGGGTACCATGTGGAACCTTATTGAAGGCTTTACTGGAATCCACCTAGATTACGTATACCACTCGGACCTCCTCAATGTTGCTGGTCACTTCATTAAAGAACTCCAACAAAATTGTGAATCATGATCTGCCTAGCACAAACTCCCGTGCTGAATTTGATGAAGGGCTTTTGCCCGAAACATCAATTTTGATGCTCCTCGTATACTGCCTGACCTGCTCTGCTTTTCCAGCACCATTCTAATCTTACTCCGAACCACACCCTGTCTTTCCAAATGCATATATATCCAATCTCTCTGAATCTTCTCAAGTAACATATCCATTAGATTACTCGGTTCACTCGGTTCACTGGTCTTTAGTTCCCAGGTTTATCTTTGTAGCCTTTCTTGAATACAGCTCAGTATTCGCTACCCTCCAGTCGTCCAGGACCTCACTCTTCCGTCAGCGATGATAGAAAAGAGCCAACCAGTGCTCCCGAAATTTCTTCTCTATCCTCCTATCCTCCTGTGGTGTTCCTGAATATAACTGGTCAGGACCAGGAGTTTTTAGAAATGCTGCAAAGTCTGAAAAATACATCTATTTATTTCAGGTACAAACACCAAAGAGTGAGAAAGTGACTCAATGATGGTTAAAATAACAGATTAGAAAATATGTTAATCATAGGAAGTGACTTCAGAAGAATTCCAGATATTGTGGAAACCTGAGAATTCTCAGAAATTAACGATCCAAAAAAGGAAAGCCATGAAACTGATAAGGAAATCAAAAACCGAACATACATGCTAGCAAACAGGTCCACAAAGACTGCATCAATCTGCGATCTATATTTCAAAGGAACAAAATGAAAGGTCAAATGTGGAAATTTGGAATCGGGAGAGGAGAGGTCATTGTGGGGAACAGGGAAATGGCCAAGAAAACAACCAATTTCATTGCATCTGTCTTCATGGAGGAATATCCAGAAAATCCCCCAGTAATACCAAGTGATCATATCGGACTCCTGGAGCTAAAGACATAAAGTCAATTCAAATCAGGAACAAGGTAGTGCAGCTGGAAAGAGCATTGCTAATTCGGATGTACTTCCTATCAAAATGTCAGAAATAAATCACCAATAGAAGTATAAATTGCACTGTCGATGACTGTGTTTTATTTTCCTGTATATTCTGCAGAGGGCAGAAACTATTGTAGATAAATTGAAGTTAGTAAATGCGATCCAAGCACAATAGATGAATGGAAGCGATCTAAACAGCTGCAAAGGGAAAAAGAGACAGTGGGGAGAACTGCAGACCAATTAACTTGACATCTGTAGGGAAACATTTGAAATCTATTACACAGGCTGAGATTTTTGATATTTAGAAATTTACAGCAACAATGGAGAGAATCAGCATGCATTTCTGAGAGAGAAATCATATTTGATAAACTTCGGAATTGTTTGAAATTGTTTCTTATAGCAGAGATAATGGGGAACCACGAGAAGTGGCATATGTTGGATTTTCGGAAGGATTTCTATAAGAACTCAAATAATGAGTTCGTAAATGCAATGAATGTGAAGGGGATTTGGAGGAATATATGAAAGTGGAAAGTTAAAGTTTGGTTTGCCTTCATTTAAGAGAGTCAGAACATTAATGTAAACACATGTTGAAGCAGTTTCACAGCGTGTTGATGGGACTGTACCTGGAGTATTGTGCACAGTTTTGCTGAACGAATCTCAGAAAGAATATACTGACAACAGAGGATGTGCAATGGGCATTTTCCAGATTAATCCCTCAGATAGCGAGATTGCCTGATGAGGAAACTCGGCCTATTTTCTCCAGCGCTTCAAAGAATGAGAGCTGGCTCACCGTGAAATGTAGAACATTCACAAAACCTGTGACAAGTTGAAAATTAACAGAATACTTCCCTGGCTCTCTAATCCACATTCAAGGCAAATAATGTCATGAGCTGGGACAGACCAGTTACGACTGCAATAAGGAGGACGTTCTTCTCTTGGAGGGGACTAACAAACACAGGGGCATTGAAACCTGCTGCTGGCAGGGCAAGATTAGGGAGTATCCCCAGATAATCTGCAAATGTGTCAAGCGAAACAGAATATCCAGGTAGCAGTTAGGACACGTTAGGACTTGCCAAGTTGCATCCAAATCAACTTCAGTTGGAGGAGACAGGAGGTAGAGGTAAAAGGCTGTTTGTGTGACTGAAGGCCAGTGTCAAATGGTGTACCCCGGGGATCAGTGCTGTGCCCCTTAATATTTGTGATTCGGAGGTGTTGGTGTTGGACTGGACTGGAAAATTCTAAACATCGCATAACACCATCTTACATTCTAACAGGTTTATTCAGATGCACGAGCATTCCAAGCACTGCTTCTTCATCAAAATGCACAAACACCTGATGAAGAAACATCGCTTCGAATGCTCGTGCCTCTGAATAAACCTGTTAGACTATAAGCCAATGTTGTGTGATTTTTAACCTTATTACTTGTGGTAATCATAAATGATGCAGCTGCGAATATGGACGAGGGGTGGGGCGGGGTGATAAGTAAGTTTGTGTTTCATCCAATGATTGTTCGGGTGGTTGGCAGTGAGAACGAAAGTCTTATATTTCAGCGAGATACAGATGGAATGGTCAGATGGGTGGATCAATAGCAGATGGAATGTTACCCTGATAAATATGAGGTGATATACTTTGGAAGAAGGAACCAGACGGGGGAGGACTCAATGAATGGCAGCACACTTGGAAGGTCAGAGGGTGCTTCTCCACACATCCCTGAATGTGATGCACAAGTTAATACACAATTTGAGAAAACATAGTGGACCGTTAACACAGCCTTTATTCATCAAAGCATAGATTATCAGAGCTATGCAGAAATTTGTTTTGGCCAAGATGGGATACGGTGTGTAGTTCTGGGAACCACATTACAGGATGGATGTGATTGCACTCGAGGGGGTACAGAGGGGACTCAACAGGATGTTCCTTGGGATGGGTCATATCAGCAATGGAGAGAGGCTGGATAAGCTCGGGTTTGTTTAGTTTGGAGGAAAGAAGGCTGAGGGGGCCGTGTTTCAGAAGGAGAAGATTACGAGGGGCATGGACAGGGTGGATAAACAGCAGCTGTTCCTTTTAGTCAAAGGCCCACAATTTTAAAGTGAAAGGTTTGAGGTTTCGTGCGGATTTGATGACTGTTTTTCACACAGAGTTGTTGGGGTCTGGAATGCGCTTCTTGAGATGGGGGTTGTTATGATAACTTCACAACCATTAGAAAATACCCGGTTGTGCACTTGAAATGCCATAAGACTCACGGCTAAACGCCTTGTGTCGGAAAGTAGGGCTAATCTAGACCGTGCTGTATTTCTGATGGTACAGAGTCTGTGCTTGTGTGATTGTATGGTTGTGAAAGGTCAATCATTGCGTAGTTTAAGATAGGAATTGATGGGTTTCTGAAGAATATCTTATCAAACCTTATATGAGTGAACTTCTAATATCTTCTGAAAATATATCATTGGCAAAATTAAAAGAAAAAGGTGCAGCTTTCTTACAGTCTGTTACCGGATAATTGAGGACAGGGAAATAGCAGAACAATGAAAAAAAAACTTCAGTTATGCCTTCACAGAAGAAAGCAAAACAAAAACAAAACTTCCGAGCAATACTATGGAACTTTAGTCTGGTGAGAAAAAGGGAATAGAATGAAATTAGCAACTAACAGTTTTAGAGAAAGTATTGGATTGAAAGTAATGGGTATAGACAAAGTGAACAGAGATTTATGAAATGGGCATCATATTTGAGAAAGTGGCTTTTAGCAAAAGGTATCTCTTATGGAGAAGGTATCAATGCAATACGAGTGGAATCTCAGAAAGATTTTTGATAAAGCCCCAAGCCTTTCGTGCAAATTCGAATCCTGTGGGACTGGGGCTAATATGTGGTCATGGTTTTAGATTGGGAGAGCTGGCAGGAAACACTGATAAGGAACAAAACCATGATTTTTGAACGGAATGCGTGGATGATATAACAAGGATCAGGATTTGGAATCCAGCTATTCCCAGTACAAATTATATCTTTGGTTGAGGGGCTCAAATGCAATATTCCTAAGTCCACTGACAGCACTAAATGGTGTCAGCTTGTGAGTTGGTGAGGAAGATGTAAATAAAGCTCCAAGGTGATTGAGACAAGTGGAGTGACTGGCAAATACCTGGCAGATGGAGATCATTGGGAGAGATGTGATGTTGTGTACATTGATGGGAACAATAGACTGGCAGCCTATCATTTGAAAAGAGATTGGTTGAAAAAGTGTTGCTCTATAAAGGAAATTAAGCTGCATTTTTATTTATTTCTGTGCAGCCCTCTGAGTCCATGTAGGACAGTCAGTTCTGAACACGGAAGTCAATACTGGGAATGGCTTTGGCACGATGACCAGTGCATATAGACCCAGCAAGTGGGGAGCTGTAAAATTGAACATAAACTTGATCTTCCTGTAGACCAGTCAATGAAAGCAATGTTGCAGGAGCAGCAAGCAGTTAGGAAAATAAATAATGTATTGACATTCATTTCAGGGAGATTTGGATGCAGGAGTAAGGGTCATTTACTGCAGCTGTACAGGGCCTTGGTGAGACCTCACCTCGAACATTGTGCAGTATTGTGTGCAGTTTTCGTCTCCTTACCTAATAAAGGACAAAACTGACATTGAGGGAGTGCAGTGAAGCACGACCAGACTGATCTCTGGGATGACGGGTTTGTTGTAGGAGCAGGGTTTGGGGCAACTGTGCCTGTATTCCATGGGTTTTAGGAAAATGAGTGGAGATCTCAGTGAGATATATAAAACTCTGACAGGGCGAGACAGATTGGAAGCAGGGATGACAGTTCTCCGGGCTAGCATGCCTAAAACATGGGGGCACAGCCATATCATATTTAATAAATGCGTGTTATCGGAGAACTGCCTGTATATTGAATGGTGCCACAAAATTGATGGACCGAAGGGATTAAAGCAGTTCCAACTTTATATTTCACAATGTTTAAACATATTCAGTGAAATGAACAGTGTTTGGGGAAAACTCCATTGAGGAGACCTTTGGTCATGCATTAGCATGGGGAAAGCTCAATATGTTGAATGACCTCCTCCTTTCCCAATGTTTCTGTGCAATCCGTGGGAAAGCTCTGTAAATGTTGTCACAAGCTCTCAGATGTTAGGAAGGAGGCCTCTGCAGGGTCAACAGAACTGTTTTTCCCATTCCCTTTTCCGATACTGAGGCTGGGGCCGGGTGTTCTGTCCGATTATATCCTTTCAGACCTTGGAGCAGTTTCATACAATAGTGTGTCTTGCTTAGCAGATTTAGAGACCATTGAAAAAGTGATCACATGTCTGTGTGGCTGGAGCCAATTTTAGGCCACACCAGGAAAGCAAGGGAGATTCACTTCCTGGAAGTATATTGGTGAAGATCAATGTTTACAATCAACATTGGACACAAGATCACGATTACTGACACCAGATTTTAATTAATTTTATTAATTACTTTTAACTTCCACCAGCTGCCAGGCCATTAGCCTGGTCTTGATTAGTAATCTATTGACATTTCCACAACAGCACCATCTGCACATGGGGACTGTCTGAAACCACACTGGCCTGGTTAGTTTTGTGCTGCTTAAAAGCTCTGTCAAAAAGAATTCCCACTAATTTGACTTTCGTGATGGGACTAAAGGGGAGGTAAATGGTCAGATTGTAGTTATTCCCCTCTTAGGGGAGTGGACATAGTTGAGTAATGTTCCAGTTTGCCAGGGAGATGTCAGAGTTGGAGCTGGAATGAAACAGCTTCCCCAGGGACACGGCTTGTTGTGCAGCACAAGTCTTCAGTCTTATTGCAGGAATGGTGTCAGGGCCCATTGTCTTTGTCATATCTACTGTGTTCAGCTGTTTCTTCATGTCATGTGCTGCGAAGCGAATTGATTGAAAACTGGCATTTGTGATTCTGTGGTATCATGATGAGGTTGAGGGGTTTCATCCACTCAACAACGTTTCATCCGCAATGCCATCTTCTGTGTTCGAAGTGAATATGCTTCCCTCTGTTTTTCGCCCTGACCATGATTAAGATGTCCGTTGTGTCAATGATGTCAGTCTTATGCAGTTTCAGAATCAAGGAACTTGTCACCATGCATTATCGTTCAGTCTCCATGGTACAGCGCTCCAATTTGGATGGAATGTTTGAGCATCTTTGACATACTTCTTTGGAAATTGTTCAAAAACAGAAATTGCTGAAGAAACTGCAGACGATGTTGCAGCATCTTCTGGAGTGAATGCAGAGTGAAACTTTCAGGTCCAGTGACCCTCTACAAAGCTGTCAGTTTCTCCAGCAATTTTTGTACTTTTATTTGCAGTATCCATAGTTATTTGTTTAATTGAAAATTTATTCTGTAACTATTCATTTCTGGAGAAACTCAGCAGATCTGTCTGCATCTGCAGAGACAGAAACAGAGTGAGCATTTCATGCCCAGTGTGACACTTCTTCAGAACTGAAAAGGATTGGAAACTGGGATTTTTAATCGCTTGCCAGAGGTGGGGGATGGGTGACAGTGAAAAGAGGGTGTGGCAAAGATAAGCAGGCTTTTAACAGTGGTGAGCAAGAAGATAACGAACGGGTTGAAATTAAGACTTGGCTGGGGAAAGGGATTCTCTCTACTGAGTGCAAGATAAATAAGACACAATCACACAAGGGAGGCCAGGAGGGAGAATGTTGACAATGTGACATTATATAGATATGGCCATAATTACGTTTTCACTGTCAGGATCATCACCCCTTTTAATTTAACACGATATTATACATGGCAATAAAACAATACTCAGCCCAAACTTCATATTGTTATTTGTTTTTCTCCATATTACAAAATACTAAGAAAGCAAGAAACGTTTACTAGTGACAATAAGAAGTCAAACACATGAATTCATGTGTTTGACTTCTTATTGTCACGAGTAAACGTTTCTTGCTGTCTTAGTATTTTGTAATATGGAGAAAAACAAATAACAATATGAAGTTTGGGCTGTGTATTGTTTTACTGCCATATTTAATATTGTGTCAAATTTGCAGTGCGTATCTTTAAATGTTTGTTCTTGAAGTTAGTACTGGAATATAGAAGGTTGAGGGGTGACATTGTAGAAGTTTATAAAATCATGAGAGGTATGGATAGGGTGAATAGCCACGGTCTTTTCAACGGGATGGGGGAGTTCAAACATACAAGGCACAGCTTAAGGTGAAAGACGGAAGATTTAAAAGGAACTAAGGAGCAACAGTTTTACACAGTGGGTGGTGTGTGTATGGAATGAGCTGCCAGAGGAAGTGTGGTAAATGCATGTACAGCTGCAACATTTGAAACTCATTTGGACAAACATATGAATGGGAAACAGTTCGAGGCATATGGGCCAAATGAAAGCAGATGGGCTGAGCTTAATTTGGAAGACCTGGCCAGCAAGGACATTTAGAAAAGCTTCACACAGGGTCAGTGTAGTTTTGTGAAAGGGAAATTATACTTTGCCCTGTAAAATCATGCAAAGTACTTCTGGAGATGCCAGAGAATGTAACAAGCGGACTTGATAAAGTGGATCTGGTAAAAACCAGGCTTTCCAGAGCTTTTCCATAAAGTATTACAAAATAAAAGTTCTTACACAAAACTGAAGTTCGTAGGATGACGGCGAATGTGGTAACATGGGATGATGATTGGTTAACACATAGAAATCGGACAGTCAGGATTAATGGATCTTCATGCTCAAGGTCTTTCTGCTGGAGTATCACAAATATCAGTCGAATGGCATCAGTTATTTACAAGGTAAAAACAATGACTGCAGATGCTGGAAAGCAGATTCTGGATTAGTGGTGATGGAAGAGCACAGCAGTTCAGGCAGCATAAGGAACAGCGAAATTGACGTTTCGGGCAAAAGCCATTCATGAAGGACTTTTGCCTGAAATGTCGATTTTGCTGCTCCTTGGATGCTACCTGATCTAAAGTGCTCTTCCAGCACCACTAATCCAGAATCAGTTATTTACATTCTATATTGATCGCCTGATGGCGGAAGCTAAATGCAATGCACATTCAAGGTTGTGGATGACTCTGAGAATCAAAAGGCCGGTTGTTATTTAATGGAGGGGACTTCCAGAAAAGGAGTGTCCCTATGTATGAAACATAAAGTCAGCATGTTGGTGCAGCAAGTAACTAGGTTGGTTCATTCGGCAACTTCCTGGGCTGAAAGGGTTGAGTTGTTGAGAATCTCTAAAATGGTGAGGCGATTATTCATTGGGGTTTAAATGAATGAGGAGTGATACCGCTGAAAAATAGAAGACACAGAAGGGGCTTGAGAAGGTAGGTATTGGCAAGTTGTTTCCACTCCTGGGTGGAGTCTCAAACTCGAGAATATAGATACCGAATATGGAACATCGATTTCAATCTGAGACACAGAGTGATGTCTTCTCTCAGAAGGTAGTAAATGTCCAGAACTCCATAACCCAGAGAGGTATAGAGGGATACACGGAGTAGGCAAGAAAGTGGAGTTGAGCCCAGGAGTAGATCAGCCATGTTCGTATTAAATGACAGGGCAAATCTGAGGGGCCGAATAGCCTACTCTATTTATTCATTTCACATGTTATGCTCTTGGAAAGTAACTGGTTGTTTTCCTGGAAGTTGTGTTGTGAAATGTTGCATTCAGGGAGAGCAGAGGATTTGCTTGGATTAACCCGGGTGGGGTATGTGGGCTGTATCCCAGCGTATCTGGTTCTGTAACATGACGCAAATTTGGAAACAGGGATTGGCGGTGGGGTCGCTTCCCAACCCAGCCTGCATTTTCCAAATACCTTTCCAAAACTACACCTAACCATCCGAGTGACCTCGATCTGTCCCTATATAGCAGGTCTGAAGGGCTGAATGGAACATCAGAACACAGGGCTGAGGGACACAAATGGGCCATTCGGCCCTTTGAAACTACTCCACTAGTAAATAAAAGAGGAAATGCTGGAAAATCTCAGCAGGTCTGGTAGCATCCGTAAGGAGAGAAAGCTAAAAATAAAGGGGAGAAATATCGAGGCATTTTTCCTCATATAAATACCTCTTTATAACTCCCTTTCTATTAGGTTTGACAAAGGGTCAGTTAGATTCGAAACGTCAGCTCTTTTCTCTCCTTACAGATGCTTCCAGACCTACTCAGATTTTCCAGCATTTTCTCTTTTGGTTTCAGATTCCAGAATCCACAGTAATTTGTTTTTTTTTCCACCACTAAATAAGGTCGTGGCTCATCTCATTGTGGTCCCAGCTACACTTTTATCTCCATGTACTATTATCCCTGATTCACCGTCTATGGACAACCAGACGAAACTAGCCTCAATATAAAATAAAGAGTCATATATCACAAAGAGAATTCCCACTTGAATGAATTTTCCTAATTTCTATTCTGACTGAGGTTGGAGGGTGTCACTGTTTCCTTTTCTAGTCCCACTCCTCCACTGCTCACAACAAATTTTAAATGTAACCAGGTTCGTGATATGGCCAATGATAAAGGTCTCAGACTGGATCAGGTTCAGTGATAGGAACAAGTCAGGCAGATTTCTTTAGTCAGCCACAAGTAATTAATAGGACTAATGGATGTGCATGGTGGATCTGTGGTTAGCACTGCTGCCTCCCGTTACCAAGAAGCTGGGTTAACTACCAACCTTGGGCTATGCTCTGCGTGGAATTTGAGTATTCTCTGTGCAGGAATCTGTGTGGGTTTCCTCACGATACTCCAATTCCCTCCCACAGTCCAAAGATATGCAGCTTAGAGTGGATTGGCCATGCTAAATTGTCCATAGTGCCCAGGCATGTGTAGGTTAGGTAGGTTAGTAATGGAAAATGCAAGGTTACATGGATAGAGAAGGGGTGGGGAAGGTTCGGGGGGATGCTGTTCAGAGGTTCACTGTGGACTTGATGGATGGGATGGCCTGCTTCCACACTGTAGAGATTCTACAAAAATTACAAGAAATTTGGACTATACCCAGTGGGTATATATCTGATCCACTCTCCTCTCGGTCCTGTATGTTTCAATAAGATCGCCTCTCATTCCACGTGTAACCTGTTAAAGCCTTCATAATATAAGGCCCTCATCCCTGGAATCCAAGAAGTGAAACATCTACGAACTGCTTCCAATGTAATTATATCCTTTCTCAGATAAGGAGACAAAGAAAAACTAATCTCAAACTCAGGTCTTGCGGTTTATGTTTTGTTCTTTCAGCATTGTAGGTCTTTCGAACACTCTTCCCCGCAGAGCAATGGAGGCAGAGATATTGAATATTTTTGAGGCACAGACAGAAGTTTCATAAGTAACAACGGAGTCGAGGATTATCGGGGATTGGCAAGAATGTGCAGTGTGGCGGGAAATGTAGACAATGGTACCAAATGACACAGCTCCAGAAAATTCATTAATAAAGTGCAAAACGAATTTAAAATGTTGATAAAATTTTAAGGGGGAGTCCAAGATGGCCACGATCCAAAAGGTCCGCTTTGCTGGGCTTTGCATCACAGAACGGGCAAAGTGGTACTCTAACCCACTCCATCCCAGCCATTTACTTAAAATTCAACAATAAAAGAGCTATAGAATCTTTATTAATCCCGTTTTGTCGAGTGGAAATGATAAAACACGGGAAAGAATCGAGTAAGTCCCAACACACGGTGCACCCATCAGAAGCATCGAGCATGCCTGAGGCTGTAGCTGCAACCCACTCTGCTCGTTCCATGGACCCAGTTACTCACCAGGCCTTGGTTACTGAGTTCACCAACTTAAGTGAAATGATTGAAGGCATGACTGAACAGAAGTCTAGCTGTGGCTAGAACCGCTGTCAGACTTTGTCCAAAAACATGAGCAGCAACTAGACAGCCTTGGAAACAGAACATACAATGTCAAGTGACGAACTGCATTGACAGAGACTGTGATCAATTCCTCTCGGGAAAGGATCCTTCCCCTTGAAATACAGGTCCCAACCTTAACTGAACAAGATGACCACCTCGAGAACAGGGACAGGACGATGAATGTTTACATCGTCGATCTGCTGGGCCAGACGGCAGGTGGTCAGCTTTGATCTGGCTGCTGTGATTCCTTCACTTCGAAGCCGAAGTTCATTGGGTTACGGCACGGTGGTTATACTCAGACCAACACCTTTGCCCTGTCCTTGTGTGGTTACATAGTTACAGGGATAAACAAAGACTGATGGAAGCTCAGTGTGGTTTCCGATGGTTTTAATTCACGAGAGATCCAGCATTATGTTCTTTTATGACTTTTCAGCATCGGTGATTCAGGAAATAAAATCTTTTGATGATATCAAGAGAAGAGTAAGGGAACTCAGGATTCAGTATTCATTAAGGTTCCCAGCAGTGCTCTGTATTGCTTTGAATGGATCAATGAACTCGTCTGATTCTCCAGAGAAAGCGAAAACTTTGTGGATATTTTAAGGAAAGCTGGATGTTTAGATAATCATGTTTCTCCCTTAAAGAAATTTTGTTGAATTTTTCTGGTATTAACCAGTGTTAAATTATAGTCGGGGATGGGTAGAGTTCACACTTTTAACTTCTTCATTAGTATTACTACTCGTTTTCTCTTTCTTTGCTTGTGTCGGAGGTGTGGCTCAAGCTGGAGGGAGTTACAAAGGTAGTTGTGATGACAGACTGCCGACCTAAGGACAGTTGAAGCCTGTTTTTTGTTATTAATTGCCCTGAATGCCATATTGGTAGTGGGCAGAAGATAAAATTTTGGGATATGTTGGCGCCCCCAATGGGCGGGGTAAATTTCCATATAAAATGTCATTGGCACTTGGGATTTTGTTTCGTTCGTTGTTTTTTTTTAATGTGTTTAGCTTTGGAAAGTTTTGCGAGCTTGTTAGTTGTAGTAGTAATAGTTTGTATCGTTTTTAGGGTCGCTGAGTGTTTTATCATTAATGCTCAGCGATGTGTAATTCGATGTGAAACTCACTCGAATTCAAATGTTGCTGCAATGTGTCATGGATTATTATGTGGTTAAATGGTGTACCTGAAACATTAAGGGTAGTGATCTGCCAGTCAAGAGGAAAAATGTAATTGCTCGTCTTAAAATCAAAGAGGGTGGATGTTGCTCTATTGCAGGAGATGCACCGTGATGACAAGGAACATTTGATATTACAGCAGGGCGGCTATGATCGGGTTTATTTTGCGTCTTTTAATACTAGGAGTAGGGGAAAGGTCAGAATGGATAGTAAGAATCTTCCATTTAAATTACTAGATTGTATTAAACACTCATGGAAGGATCATGATCCTCAAAGTCTTGAACTGTGGGAATTAATACAGTATTTTGAATTGCCACCCAGTGCACCCGCTTAAAATCCTGGTACATGCATTTCCCAAATTAAGTTATCTTGCATCATGGCACATTATTGTAGAGGATATTTCAACTCTCTTATGCACCCCACGGTGGACAGAATGTCCAAAGGTCCCCAATACCCTCGTCATAATGTACGCAATTAGTGGATTTGTGTGCAGAACTAGAGCTGGTGGATGTCTGGAGGCAGTTCTACTTCACAAGTAGAGATTTTATTTTCTTCTTGAACTCGCATAAATAGCACAAGAGGGTTGATCTCTTCCCCATCCCTGAAACAATCTTAGGTTCGCTGGCATCCTGCACAATTGGGAATATTACCCCAACATACTTGCCCCAGTAATGGGATAGAAGTCACATAAGATTATGTTGTTGGTAGATGAAGGTCTTATATTTTTGTCAAATCCCACAATTTCGGCAGCTCACGTGATGCAATGCATTAATTCGTTCATCGCCTTTTTGGGCTTTAAGATTAATTTTACAAAGTTGGAGGCCATGCCTATGGGAGGCCTTAGGAAAATACCAGATTTTGAGGGTAAATCCTGTTTTTCTTTTAAATGGATGGGGGTGGGTGGGGGGAGGGAGGCTTCTCTATTTCAGTATATTCATTACATCCATTTTTGATCATTTATTTAACGTGAACTATGTCTATTTGTTTGAAAAATTAAACAAGACCTTCAAAGAAGGGAGGCACCTCCAATATCCTGGATAGGTCGGATAGCTGTTCTTAAAATGAATGTCCTTCCTCATTTACTATAACCCGTGTGAAAGCTTCTTTTGATGTTTCCCAGACAGACATTTAGGAAATTTTATGGCTGGTTAACTCTTTCATTTGGCACCATAAGCGACTCTCTATCAAGCTAACCAAATTTTAACTACCCCACATTGTGGGGAGTAGATCTCCCAGATTACAAGTTATGAATTCAGGTCTTTTTTATCCTATGTTAGTGCCTGGGCCGCTGAGGACTCGGCGTCAATAGGATTAGATATTGAACCCTCTCAGACAAAGTGAACCCTTATTGGTCTGCTGGTCTTAGACAAAATGAGAACATTTATGGAGTATTGTCATAACCCAATAATTATCAATACTGTTAAAGCATGAATGACAATGCTTCAGATTGAGGGCAATACCATAGTTTCTTACTCCTATAATTGGTATACCGGGTTGTCATACTGGGATAATGGATTCCAGGTTTAAACTGTGGGCAGCAAGGGGTGTGTCTTACTTGAGTAATTTAGAATTAGTAGAATCCTTACAGTGTCAATAAAAGCCCTTGGGCCCAGCAAGTCCACTTTGACCCTTTGAAGAGTAGCCCACCCAGACCCATTCCCGTACCATCCTATATTTCCCCTGACTAATGACCCAACCTACTCATCACTGAACACTATGGGTGATTTATCAATAATCAATTCATCTAACCAACATATCTTTGGACTGTGGGAGGAAACCCACACAGACAGGCCTCGAATATGTTAACTCCACACAGCCAGGCACCCAATGCCGGAACCAAATTCGGAACCCTGGTGCTGTGAGGCAGCAATGCTCACTACTGAGGCACCTCGTGCTATTTGAGGGAGAAACAATGATGTCATTTGATCAAATAACTCATATGTATGGACTGGCTAGTCGAGACCTCTTCTCTTTCTTTTCCAGATCAGAGATTTGATTGAAAAAAACATTTCTACCAGACTCTTACAGATCCGATAGAGAGAAGAGGCTGCTTATTGCTTAGAATACACTCTCCCACAGTACCCTTTATCATTAGTTGGAGAGTGTCCTCTTAGACAAGACTGTGCAGCTTTGTGATGTCTGCGAGAGAGAGTTGGGGGTTCAGAACACTTCGGAGCCGTGGGAGGATATTTGTGAAAATGCTCGAAGAATTTCATTTGTAATAGGACTCTTTCCATGCAGTTGGAAATTCTTCATATGGCCTATCTGACACTAGATTATCTCCCAACATTCAAAATGGGATTATCTTCAGCATGTCCGAAATGCAGAATGACTACAGGCACTCTTACTCATTGCATGTGGTCCTGCTGCAGGCTTCATATATATTGGAGCACTGTATCAGGTGTGATAGAGTGGGTCGAGGGGACTGAATTGGAGATGGACCTGGTTTCTCTTTTCCTGGGCCTGCCCAGGGTACTTTACACAGATGCACAAGTGAAAAAATATCCTTAGTTTCTGTGCTAGGAAAAGCATTCTGTTGTGTCTGAATCACCACCCCCCCCCCAAAAAAAACCCAACACCCTCCCCCACCCCCCGCCCGGGTCTGTTGGGTCGTCGTAAGCTCTTCATGGAGAATATCCATTTGGCCATTCTCACCAGCATGGTGCACCAAAAACAGAGATTTATATAAGACCATGGCAGACCTTTTTGAATTACCGTGATACACGCTTATCTGCCACTCTCAGAAGGGCTTTTATACAGCCATGACGATATTATCTAATGAATCTTATATCCAAAGAGGAAGAATAATGAACATAAAAAGGGATATCAGCTAATGCTCTTGAAGAACGAGAGCTATCATTTTGTTACAATGAGCAGTATTATTTATTAATTATTTACTCTTAATTTTTGTTTTTCTTCTGTCCGTTTCGTGTTTTTAACTTGTTTTGTATTTACATGCACATGGGTGCAATTTTGATCAGTTAATTGAGTTGTGTTGTTATTGGTTTATTATAATATTAAAATTCTCTTTTTCAATAAAGATATTTTTAAAAGTATTAAAATGCTAGCATTGATAGAATAGAGTCCCAAAGAACTCTCATTAGACAGTCCACTCATGGTGGTTTATCCTGAGGGTCACCACATCTCGGGTGATGGGGTGAGGTTGAGAGAGCGTCCCCTTCTTGGTAACCTCTGTCAGTGTGAGGAACTGAACCTGCGCTGTTGAACTCCCTCTACATCACAAACATGCCGTCCAGGCAACTGAGTGGGAGACTGTGTAACTGTTACACACAGAAACAGTCACAGACAAAGGGCAAGAGAAACACTCATAACAAGGAAAGTGGTACAGTTCAGATAACGGATATAACATTTATGGAGTATTGTCATAACCCAATAATTATCAATACTGTTAAAGCATGAATGACAATGCGTCACATTGAGGGCAATACAGTCAAAACCATGTTTCTTACCCGTATAATTGGCATACTGGGTTGTCATCCTGGGATAATGGATTCCAGGTTTAAACTGTGGGCAGCAAGGGGTGTGTCTTACTTGAGTGATTTAGAATTAGTAGAATCCTTACAGTGTGGAAAAAAGCCCTTGGGCCCAGCAAGGGTAAAAACATTCTCTGCTCGAAATTGTATTTTATAACAAGACGTATTTCAAAGTTGCTTTTGGTTTAATATCATTATGGTGAGTCAACTGAAATAACCAGAATTACACAGTATGATTGGATATCTATAACCATAAAATGAAAGTATATTTTTGTTTGGTCTGTGTAAAGCATGCTGACTGTTGCATGAAAGTATACAGTTGATGGAATATACTGCTAGGAGAGTGCGTTCCATCGGAAATGCCCTCAAACAGGCGCTTGAACAAAATTGGGGTAAAAGTGCCTGAGTGCCGTCTGGACAGTGACAGGAATGCAGAGGGTTGAATGACTGAAAGCTCCAGTATCTGAGAAAAGCACCAGATCAGCTGGGAACTTATTAAATGCTAGAGCACATTTGAAGGGCTGAATGGCCTCAACATGGTTTGAAATATGTGTGATTTGGAAAACGTGCATCTCTACTCCTTCCTCTTATGTGGTTATACACTGGGGCACTGCCATTTTCCTGAAAGTGGGCATTATTTGGAACACTATCTGGAACATTCCATATTCGGTGTTCTCCAGAATATTCTCTAACTGTGTTGGGGGGTATTTCAAAGGCGAGAGAGAGAGAGAGCGAAGCTGTTGCATGCGGCAGTGAGAGTGGTGGAGCATGAGCCTTGGTCGTGCTATAACAGATATACAGTGAGTGTGAGGGAGCAGAGAGAATACAGTGACCAATTACCCTGACAGACCGGGGAAGGTTATTGATGCTTGTCCTGTTTTGCTGGACATTTCTTCAGGCCGCAGATGCTACACTGAATTTGGTGGTGAGCACAGACCATGCTCGGTGGGTCTGGTGGTGTGGCCTCCTCTGGGCAGGCAATGGCCCCGCTCTGCACTAGCCCATCCACTATGCACACCATGCACCGTCAACAAACTATCTGCCATGCTCGGGGTAAACTGTACAGGGCAGCTCCAAACTGAGAAAGCTCAGCCGTATGCCCCTTGGCCTTTTAAAGATGGCACCAGTGACAAGGAACACGGAATATCTCGGGAAACCCTGGCGACTATGAGTACCTCCAATCATGATGGGTGGGAGAATCGAGCTGGCATTCAATGAGAGCTGGGTGGGGTGGGTGGTATTTAATGAGGTGAGTTCGATAAGATAGCACCAGGAAACTAGCTCAGCTTCGCACAGACAATCCCTCTGTCACACTCAATGAAAATGACACTGAGACAAATTCCTGTTTTATACAGTTCAATGAGCCGAAGACTCTGCTGTCCTCACTCCCAATTACAAAGTTGCAGAACAAATGCTCATTCAAAACTCCCCATCGCCTGAACTCACAGCATTATTCCATTCACTCATAATTCTTCATAAGACTGACCCGTGTTGCATGATACTATCGAAATGTCTTCATATCAGCATTCTAAAACCTGTGAACATATCTTTCCATGACACTTTTTCTCAGTCTGTCCCTCTCTGTCTCTATCCTGAATCACACGTAATTACAGTCATACATTTCTACTGCATGGAAACAGGCCCTTCGGCCCAGCTGGTAGATGCCGACCAAAATGTGCATCCACACTCACCCCATTTCCCTGCCCTTGCTCCTTTCCTATCCATGTATTTATCCAAATACCTTTTTAATGTTGTTATTTTACCCATCTCAAACACTTCCACTGGCAGCTCATACCAAAGGCTAAACACAGTCTATGTAAAAACGTTGACCCTCAGGTTCCTTTTTATTTTTGTCCTCTCCAAACATTAACAGATGTCCTCTAGTCCTTGGTTTCCAACCTTGCAAAAAAAAATTGAAATATTCACCCTATGCATGGTTCTCATGATTTGATAAGAGGTACACTTCTATATAATCCCCCTCAGTTTTCTACGCTGTAAAGAAATATGTTCTAACCTGTCCAACTTCTCCCTATAACGCAGACCCTTTAGCCCAGGAAACATCTTTGTAAATTTCTTGTACATTCTTTCTCGTTAATAATATCCTTTCTAGGTCAAGGAGAACAAACCTGAACACAATACTCCAACTGCAGCCTCACCAACATCCTGTACAACTGCAATATAATGTCCCAACTTCTATATTCAATGCCCTGATGTAGGCCAGTGTGCCAACAGCCTTCTTCACTGTCCTGTATATCTGCGACTCAAATTCAGACAACCATGCACCTGATTTCCAACATCCTTTTGTTCCACTACACTCCTTAAGGCCCTCTCATTCACCATTAAACTCCCACCTGAATTTGACTTTCCAAGATGAAACATGTTGCATTTATCTATATTAAACTCCATTTGCTATTTCTCAGCCCACTTCCCCAGCTGATCAAGGTAGTGCTGCAATTTCTGATAATGTTCCTCACTGTAAATAATACCTCCTATTTTAGTGCCATCTGCAAACTTACTAACCTGCATTGTGCACTCTCGTCTAAATCATTGATCTAGATAACACACAGCAATGGAGACAGTACCGACCCCTGAGGCACTCCACTTGTCACAGGCCTCCAGTCCAACAAGCATACCTCCACCATAGCTTTTTGCTTTATAATGTCAAACCAATTGCGTAACCAAATTGCCAGCTTACCTGAGAGTCTGTGCAATCTAACCTTCTAGAGCGGCCTTTCATGTGGAATCTTACGAAAGGCCTTACTGAAATCCATATAGATTATGTTGACCGCCCTGCCCTCGACAATTTTCCTGGTCACTTCCTCAAAAAACCCTAATAAAATTTGTAAGGCATGATCTTCCACGCACAAAGCTATGCTGACTGCTCCAAGTCAAATTCTGTCTTTCCAAATGCATGCATATCTTGTACCTCAGAACCTTCTCAAGTAGTTTACTGCAAACAGATGTGAAGCTTACTGGTCTGTATTTCCCAGGCAATTATTTGCAGCCCTTCTTGAAGAAGGGCACTATATTTGTTACCGCCCAGTCTTCCAGGACCTTGGCCCCTGTCTTCTCTCACCTCTTGCAGTGCTCTTGGATATATCTGTTCAGGACCGAGAGATTTATCTGACTTTGTGCATTCTAATATGTCCAGCAGCACCTCTACTGTGATTTCGACAGTACCAAGATATGACAATTAACCTCCCAAAGGTCACAGGACTTCATGTCTTTCTTCATGGTAAACACAGAGGGGAAATTGAGGACCTCAACCATCTCTTGTAGTTTTACACATGCGTGCCTATTTTGGTTTTTAAGGCGTCCTATTCTGTCTCTAGTTGTTCTTTTTCTTTACTATAGTGAATTTGGGTTCACTCTAATCGTCTCAGCCAAGGCTATCTCATACTCCCTTTTCGCCTTCCTGATTTCCTTCTTCAGTAAACTCCTGTATCCCCTGTGTACCTCCAGGGATGCCCTTGATCCCAGCTGCCTGTACCTGAACCACGCCTCCTTTTTGCTGGCTAGAGCCTGAATATCTCTTGTCATCCAGGGTTTTCTCTTCAAGCCTCACTTTCTCTTCACCCTCACAGGAATATATAAACCTTGAACTCGAGCTATCTCACTTTTACAGCCCTCCCTCGTGCCCGACATCCTTTTACCTGAAAACAAACTACTCCAATTAACACTGCAATCCTCTGTCTAATTCCAACAAAATATGCCTTGCCCCAATTTAGAACTTGAATCTGTGGACCAATTTTGTCCCTCCCATAACTATTTTAAAATTAATACAACGCCAGTCACTTTTCCCAAAATACTCCCCCACTTTACCACCGTCACCTATTTCCCAACAGTAGGTCGAGTGTGTCCCTTCCCTTGTCGGACCCTTTATATACTGTTTGGGAAACTTTCTTGAACAAACTTAAGAAATTACGTTCCATCGAAGTTCTTAACTATCTGGATGTCCCAGTCTATGTTAGGAAAATTTAAATCACCTATTATGACAATCCTAATACTCCTGCTACTCTCACCAGTTTCCCTGCATATTTGTTCCTCTAATTCCCATTGATGATTTGGAGGCAACTAACCCCCTCTTCCTTCCTTGTACCATTCACAGAACCTCATCGGATAATATCTCAGTTATTTCATCTTTAAATACTTGTGGGATACTCGCCTTAATCAGAACTATTGGTGTTTCAACTGTTTTCATTTACATCTCTCCCTTACAATGATTTTCACATCAAAACTTGTCAAGGTACAGTGGCGATCTGGCGCTGTAACTGGATGGGAGCTGCACATCCTGTCACTTCCAGCAAGTTTCCCCACACTGGGCAGTGATCTAACACAGTGTTACCGAAAACTAGAACAACCTGTGTTTATATATGAATAAACCAGTGGGGTCTGCACATCTCCCCACGCTGGACATTTATCCCAGGAATATAGATCAAGTATTGGTGTGGGCTGCACAGAGTTCCATTCTGGATATTGTTGGGTTGCATTCAGCAGTACGCTAGCCATATCTACACAGTGCTCCATCCCTAATGTATTATGGATGGGCTGTTTATGTGAGTTTGATTGCGAATGTGAGAGAACTAAACATCTGACTATACCTTTATTTTATGTTTTCATTCTTGTTATTGGACCCTTCAAATCCTGACTCATCCTTAGAATGAGTGATGGTGACTATTGTTAAAGCATCTGGGTCTGCAACATGACCAACAAATAGAGCAGAGGCTGCAGAGAGTACAGTCTCCGTAAAATGGAATGAGGAAATCACAGTCTGATCAGCCGTGGTCTTAGTGAATGGTGGGGCAGGATTAAATGGACCACTAATGCAACTTGTTCATGTATTTATGTTTGTTCCAAGCAAACTCCTCTTCTCTCCAAATGTCCCATACTGGTGGGAAGTGAGGCACCTCCTTCTGTTCCTGTGTAACAGGATCCTGGGGCCTCACTAGCCTACAGATTTCCCTGTGGCCCAGTTTCGAACAGTTGAGTGACGGCCTCCTGTTCCTTTTCCTGTTCCCCTGTCCCAGTCTCAAGCAGTTGAGTGACTCCCTCCTGTTCCCATGTCCCAGTCTCGAGCAGTTGAGTGACTCCCTCCTGTTCCTGTGTCCCAGCCTCGAGCAGTTGAATGACTGCCTCCTGTTCCTGTGTCCCAGTCTCAAGCAGTTGAATGACTGCTTCCTGATCCCAAGTCTGTGAAAATGGATGTCCTCCTCCTGTTCCTGTGTAACATGCTCCAATAGCTCTGTGCTCACCTCCTGCTCTTGTGGAATGGAACTGAGGGACTGAATAGCCTCTTCACATTCCTTACAGCTTCTGTTGACTAAAAGCAATTCTCCTGATTCTGTAAATCACCATCAAAATCTGAATGATGTATTTTTGTATTTTGCTCTCAGTAATTGAGCAAACAATCTGACTGACAGAATTCAGAAGCTGAGTAGCCTCCTCCTGTTCCAGTGTTATACACTCAAAAGGCAATAGAGTCTCAGAGATGTACAGTACAGAAAACAATCCTTCAGTCCGGTCGTCTATGCCAAACCAAATATCCTAAATAAATCTCGTTCCCCTTGCCAGCATTTGGCCCATTTCCGTCTGAACATCTCTCATGCATGTATCCATCCAAATGCCTTTTAAATGGTGTAACTGTACCTGCCTCCACCACTTCTTTTGGCTGTTCAATCCATACACGCAGCAGTCTCTGTGTGAAAATGTTGCCCCTCATGTCCTTACTTAAATCTTTCCCCTCTCACCTTAAACCTTTGTCTTCTAATTTTGGACTCGCCTATCTGGGAAAAGACATTGACTGTTTACCTTATCTTTGCCCCTCATGATTTTATAAACCCCTTTAAGGATCCCCCCCAGCCTCAACACTTGAAAATAGCCCCAGCCTATCCAAACGCTCCCTGTAACTCTAACCCTCCAACACCTGCAACATTCTTTTAAATCTCTTCTGTACCCTTTCGAGTTTGACAACATCTTTCTGACGGCAGGGAAACTGGAATTAAAGGCAATATTACAAAAGTGGCCAAACCGATGTCCTGTACAGATGCAACGCGTCGTGAAAATGTTTAGACACAAAGCACGGACCAATAAAGGGAAGATCACCAAGTGCCTTCTTCACTACACTGTTTACCTGTGACAGCACTTTCAAGGAACGGAGAACCTGAACCACAAGGTGACACAGTAGCTCAGTGACTAGCATTGCTGCTTCAGAGCGCAGCGATCTGGGTTTAACTCCATCCTTGAATGAATGCCTGTGTGGAGTTTGCACATTCTCCCCGTGTCTGTATGAGTTTCCTCCGGATGTTATGTTTTCCTCCGACAATATAAAGATATACAGATAACGGTAGATCGGCCATGCTAAATTGAGTAAAGTACCCAGGGATGTGCAGGCGAGGTGGAGTAGCCATGGGAAATGCAGGTTCAGAGGGATAGGGTAGGGGTTTGTCTAGAGGGATACTGTTTAGAGGGTCGGTGTGGCCTCGATGGGCCGAAAGGCCTGTTTCCTCACTGTAGGGATTCGATAACTTCTATGGAATTCTCCTTGATTGGCAGCTTTCGACAGGACCCTACCTATATGTCTGGCCTTGATATGTCTTGCCAAAATGCTACACCTCACATTTAACTAAAATAAACTCTATCTGCCACTCCTTGGTTCACCTAAACAAAGTCCCATTATAGTCTGAGAGATCGTTCATCACTGTCAACGACACCAACAAATTTGTTATTATCTACAACCTTACTGACCATACTTCATATACTCAAATGTAAATGATTTGTATCAGTGACAAAAAGCAGTGGACCCACTATTGATCTTTGCGGCACGCCACTGGTCACAGGTCTCCATGTTTAATGAACAAATGTCACTGTCACGCCCTGTCTCCAATATTCAAGAAAAGTTTGGACCTAAATGGCGAGTTCTCCCTGGATCCCAGCCAGTCTAACCTTGCTAACCAGTCTACCATGTAGACCATTTTGGTTTTCTTACTGAATTCCATAAAGACAACATCCACTGTCCTGTCTTCATCAATCATCTTCATCACTTCCTCAAAAGATTACACCGAGTCAGTGAGACGTGATCTCCAATGTACAAAGCCCTCTTCAGTCCTTGTCTTTCCAAATACATATCGATCTTTTTCCTCGAAATCCCCTCCAACAATTTAATCACCATTGACGTCATGCTCACCGATCTATAGTTACCTGTTTTTTTCTTTACTTTCTTAAATAATTGCACTATGTTAGCAGCCCTCCAGTCTTTTGACACCTCACCTGTGAAAATCAATGTTACAAATATATCAGCAAAATGCATAAGCAATCTATTTCCTAGCTTCCCGCAAACATCTGGGATACAACTGATCAGGTCCCAGGGATTAGTTCACCTTTATGTGTTTTAAAATGTCTAACACCTCCTTGTAATATAGACACTTTTCAAGGTATCATTGCATATTTCTTCATTCTCTCGCTCTTGTAACCTCCTCCACATTAAATACTGAGGAGAAATACTTGTTTAGTATCCCTCAAATTTGTTGTGGTTCCATAAATAGGTAGCCTTACTGATCTTTAAGGGGCCCTATTGTCTCCCTAGTTAATCTTTTGCCATTGAAGGATTTGTAGAATTTGTTCAATGCCTCATTAACCCAATTTCTAAAGCAATCTCTTGTCCACATTTTCCTGGCCCGATTTCCCGATTGATGATACACTTGCTGCCCTTATACACCTCTCGCGATTCACTTGATCTCAGCTCTGTTTACCTGACATATGCCTCCTTCCTTACCTTGACCATAACATCAATATATCTAGCCATCCAGCACTCCCTGCACCCACCAGCCTTGCCCCTCTCACTAATAGGAACACGTTTGCTCTGGACTCTCTGAAACCAAGTTTTGATGAACTTGCATTTTCCAACCATCCCTTAACCTGTGAATAGGATATCCCAATCTGCCTTTCACAGGGCTCACCTAACACTTTCAAAATTGGCCTTGTTCAAAGTTAGAACTTTAATGTTGACATCAGGTATTTCCGATTCCATAATTAATTTAAAACTAATATTTATGCATAACAAACTTGAAAGTTAAATAAACACTTCCTGTGCCTCTATAACGTGCTCGAGAGACTGAATAGGCTCCTCCTGTCCCTCTGTATTACAGTGGAAATGCTGTCCCTCTGTAATAGACCCAAGAGGCTTAATGGCCTCCTCCAGTTCTTCTAAACACACTCGAGAGGCTGCACGGCCTCCTCCTGTCCCTGTGTAACAGATCCGAGACACAGCAACCTGTGGATTACGAGCAGCCGGTAAACTGTATCTAATGGAGACCCATTCCTTTTCAGTTACAGAATCACAAATAACACAATGTACTCCAGGTGCCCTCTCAGTGACACCTCATACAGCTTCAGCTCAATGTTCTGTCTCAAGGTTATGAAAGAATTTGAAAACAGGGCATTAAAACCAGGAGTAGCCTCACACTGGTCAATAAGTACCGTACTTTGTTTCAGGTATCTAGAAACTTGCCCACCTGACATTTTTTTTTCTGCAGCAGATCTGTCATTTTATAACTGCCTATTTTCATAAACAGAGTGGAACATATATCGACCGCTGCAGTGTTCTGTTAATACTCTCATATACAAGGGGAAAAAACATTAAAAATATTGAAAGATTTATGGTCCATCCCTCAGCAACCTTATCCATTCCATCCAAAACCAGTAAATGAAAAGTGATGTCTTGAATTGGTTAACTGGGCCTGTTTGTTCAGTGACTGTGATTAATGCCAATCTCCATGGAGTCTAATTATCTCAGTGGAAGCTTTCCATCTTTTAATGATAAATGGGCTCCGTTCAATGTGTCAACCCATAACATGAGCGGGAGCATCACTGACAGCACTGACAGGGATCAGCAGATCCAGAGAGAGGGGAGGAGAGATCAGAATCTGAGAACATTAGACTGGAATGTTCCAACAATGGATCAGAATCAGAGAACATTAGACTGAAATATTCCAACAATGGATCAGAATCAGAGAACATTAGACTGAAATATTCCAACAATGGATCAGAATCTGAGAACATTAGACAGGAATATTCCAACAATATACAGGAGCTTCTCCGATTATGTTTGTTTTCTTTCTGAATTTGATTGGTGGTCATTATCATTGCGGATCTATTTCGCTCTTTTCATTATTCAATACTTTTATTATCCATTCCTGGCTATCGTTGGTGTTCCTGGTGAGTGTCACTATCCAGATTTTGTTTTCTATCAACAAGTTATGAGTGCATTATTGTTATTTCATATTGTCTACACTTCCTGCCACTGTTATTGTTCCTGTTGAATCTCACAATCCAGATATTCACTCTACAGACCACTACTAACTGCATCAATGAAGGTGTTCAATTACTGTCTCGCTCTCTGCTCTGGCAGTGTTACTCACGGGTCTCTATGTTGAACTATTCAGTTTCAGGGGAGAACCACAATGCATTGTCTCATTGCCTTTACTGTTAAGAGCATGGAGGTCACTTTCTACTCTTCTGGTTACAAACTCCACTTCCTTCCACTGTCTCCATCCCATTCCTGGCCAATATCTGCAGGTCACAACTGTGGGAGATCCTTTTGACAATGAGCTGATTCTTGACACCATACCCTGAACATTTCGAACTTGAAATACTCACCACTCCAGAATATATCTCACTGGTTTATTCCATCTGCTGTTTGAAACTTGAGCTACGAAATACAATCTTAATGAAGCCAATAATCTGCTGCTGACGCTCCCGGCTTCAAACCTGCCGAAGCAAATCTGATTCGAACTCACACCAAACTCCCATCCATCTGTCATTCATGTGCACGCCGATGTATATTGCTGTTGTGTCTGGCAATGCCTTTATTTTAACATTCTCAAACACTTTATCTCATCTGTCCATGAAACTTCCCTCGTTCTCTCTATTGATAAACAAAAAGCCTGTTGTTCGTATTTAAAATTTTTTTCTCCATGTGCGTTCCTTCTCAAACAATGAGTTTCGCATTCAAACACGCCTATCGCGCACACTCTCTCAGTCTCTGATGAACACACAGAGAGAGCAAACCTTCCAATTATCGGCAGTTATCTGTTGCGAGGATCGTTAGCATATCTTAGTAAAGTTTGCAATACTCTCTATGCTGTGCAGATAGTGCAGTTTACTGAGCAACACACGAGCATGCTCTGCACAGCTCTCCATGCTGGGCTGTCATCTTGTCCCAGTTTATGTTGTTTGTGGTGTTCTGTGAAGCAGATTGAGAACTTGATGTAACAAACCATTTCAGCTGATCTGACAATGTCTTTATTCAATGTTCTCATTCTTGTAATTTTACTCTCGAAGATCTCACTTCGCCAGTTAGTCCCACTGCCCTGACGTTTTCCATATATTTCCACAACATCTTTTCAGTTAATTAACTGTCTGTTTCTGTCTTTAATGTGAATCTCTTGTCCCTTTCTTTCTTTCCCTGGCCTTGGGTTTTGGCCTCCCTATTGAATCGAGTGCTGGCATTGTGTAGCTCAGAAATAATTAAATGGGGTGTGTCAAGCTGTTTTTCACTTCCTGGTATGTCCCATGTGATGGTCCATTGACAGGCGTGTTTCAGAAGTTATGAGAAACAACCTTGTAACTTGGTCTGTACCTGTGGCTATCGCTCTCAGGTGACCATGCGATCAGTAACAAAAGGAAGCCCACTGAGTAAAGGACCACGCATATAAATTGCCTGACAATGCTGCCACTTTTTAAATAAAAGGTTATTTTCTCCTTTTTTTAGTAAGAGGGCTTAAAGGCAAAACTTCCTACTGAAAACGGCTCAAGTAAATAACTTTTGGGGCTTTTAGGGTTTTCAAATAAATAGCAGTAACAATGGCCAGCTGGCACAGACCAGGATTTCTAGTTTTTTTATATATTGTAGCTATAACAATCACCAGGTGCTTGGGGTCCCAGAAGGGTTGTAAGTTTCAGTAAATTATCCACAGCTGCTATTCTCTCTGGAACCTCACTTGATGGTGTTTCCTCCTGGATTGGAGAACTGTATGCAAGAATGCATGTCTGAAAGTTCCTTTTTGCCAAGGGATGTGTTTATGGGATGTTGATATATTGGAACAGTTCATTAGTAGAAGGTACTGTATCCATTACTCGGTTAAGATTGCCAATAGAAAAATTATTCTAAATTCATCTTCATTTCTAATTGGATTTTCATTAGAGTGTTTACATATATTGTATTTTGCTTAATGGTGAGTGGTTTGAATAGTTTGACATCTGGAACACCCAACTCACATCTACCTTTAAAATAAGGAAAGGTTGGCATCCAACCTACCTTCTTTAAACAGTTTGAGACAGTCTGGTTCGACGATAGCAAACTGTGGACTCTTGTCCGGTTCTAAATCGATAATACCAAATTGGGTTTAGAATTTGCAAACAGGCCATTCTCCCCAACAAATCCATACCGATCCTCCGAGGAGTAACCTACCCAGACCCATTCCTCTATCCTATTATTACACATTTACCCCGACGAAGGCAACTAACCCACACATCCCTGAAAAATATGAACAATTTATCATGGCCAATGCACCTGACATGCACATCTTTGGATTATGGGAGGAAACCAAATCATCCAGAATAAGCTCATGCAGACATTGGAGAGTATGCACCAGGAGGCTATTGGGTTCAAAGGTCGCGTATGGTAGTTGATAGTCTCTTTTTTCTGGATGTTGATTTCGGTTGGTTTAAACAGTATTTTGTATCTAAAGATTCAGTCATTAAGAGTTCTCTGGGTGTTGAAAAGTGAAGTTGGCGGTTTTACAAAAGGGAATGACGGTAAAGCTTTAGGAATTGACCAACAACCTGGAGTTGGGGTTGCGATTGTCTGTGAGAAAATGAGAGATAATTACAGCTATAGATCGGCAATTACGTTTCGTGGAACCGCCATCAAACTCTTTGGAAATGATGGTCTTTGAACCTGAGAAGGAATTGAAAGAGTTTGAATTATGATGAAAAGTAGAAATAAAAGAAAAGGAAACGAAGAAGAAAGAAAGAAAAGGACAGAAGAAAAGCAGAGAGTTTCAACTTAAAGAGTTAGCAATTAGAGGGGAAAGTTGATACAGAAGGCGGAGATGAAGGTAGAATGTCGGTGGGATGAGGAGGATAGTGCGGTTGAGCAACCCTATTGTAACCAATGGCCTAAAGAGGTTCTGTTTAAATGCATCCAGGCATTCTCTAAATTTGATGAGAAGGATGGGGAAGCCTTTTGAATTTCATTTGAGAAAGTGGCTAAACAAATGCAGACACCAGTGACCATGTGGATTGATTTGATCCAAAGCTGATAGGTATTTGCATCCCTAATGGAGGAGGTATCTGGCCAGTATGGAGTGGTAAAGAAAGCCATCTGAAGTGCATATGAGCTTGGGCCAGACATTGACAGACAGCGTTACAGGAATCTAAAAGAGGGTCCCTGGTTAAACGCACATTGAGTTTGAAAAGATCAAACAAAGTAATTTTGAAAGGTGGTAAGGGTATTAAAAACAGAACAAACCTATGACACTCTTAGAAAGATTCTTATTTTGGAGAAGTTCAACAATTCACTTCCTGCAGCCGTGAAAACTCGTGTGGAAGAGCAGAGTTAAAACAGCAAGATTAGAAGCTGAAATGGCTGATGATGATTGAGTTCAGAAATCAAAGTTTGGTTTCTGTGAGAGATGGAGAAGAATGTGCGAGGACTTGTAAAGGTTTACTGGCATAGGCCAGGAGAAGCAGGTAAAGAGGTTAGAGCATTAAGAGATACAGAAGCATGTAATTCTTTTATGCTGAGACATTAGGAGCTGTGTCATTCAAAAGGACGATTGGAAAGATTAGAAGCACTCCATTATGTAACGTGTGATTGGCGTGTCCAGTGGAAACATCAACAGATTTATTCCACAATGGGGAAGGAGGCCTTGAGCTTGGAGTTGGCGTTGCAACATTTCAGATTTACATTGCCAATAACATACCTGAGACAAATCTTTATCACTGATCATAACCCCTTAAAATTTTTGGTGAAGTTTAGGGAGAAAAATACCAGTCTGTTTCGATTGAGCTTATTATTGCTGCCATTCAGTTTGAAACTATACAGGCGACAGGGCGATAAAACCTAAGTGTGGAGACTTGGATGAAGAAAGACAAAGGCATTCTGTGGCAGGAGTAAAATGACTGAAATCGAAATAGATGTGAATATTTGTATGCTCAGAGTCAATGTAATATAAATGCATTTCAGTCTACTAATAGAGGAATATTAGGAGGTCGAAAATGAATCCACCTTTGTGTATTGATGGATTATTTTATTAAAGATGGAGTTGTGAGGATACTATCACTGTAAAAAGGTTATTTCTCTTGGGTTTTATTTTGAAGAGAGGTGTTAAAGGCAGAGGTGCAGAACTGCTGTCTGAAAACAGTTTAAATAAATAACTGAGATTTTAGGTTTCATTAAAACTTTGGTAACAATGGAAGGACAGTGGCCAGCTCTCCCAGACTAGATTTCCTCATTTTACTTTTAGCTGCAGCATCCAGAAGCTGCTGGGGATCCCAGAAGGGTTGGAAGTTTCAATACATGATCCCCAGCTGCTTTTCTCTCTGAGAGCTCTGTAGATGTTGTTTCCCCCTGGATTGGAAAACTGCTGTTAGGATCTGTATTTGAATATATCTTTGTGCCAAGCGGTGTAAACCAAGAAGGTAAAGTATCTATTGTTTGTGTAAGTGTTCCAACATATAAGCTATCCCAAAACATTATTTCCTTTGATTGTATTTTAACTAAAGCATTTGAATAGATTATATTTTGCTCAATGTCGAGTGGTTTGACTAGTCACAACATAACTGGAACACGCACTTCACATCTATATTTAAAGTAAGGGAAGGTTTGGGTCTAAACGACCTTCTGGAAATATTTTGAGGGAATCTGGTCTTGTCCAAAACACTTGTAGCGAGGGGCTTCTGACTGGCTTCTGCAAATGAAAATTTAGTGGAAGGGCAGGGGGTGCTTTGCTGGAGGTTGTGCTGTAAGTTGCCTCAGACATTCAGTGAGATCTGAGGATTTGGTGACCCAACTCTGGATGGAGTATGGGGACTGTGGATACAGCATCTGAGCCTGCAAAATGAACAACAAATGGAGCAGAGGCTGCAGAGAGGGGAAGCTCTGAAACCACAGAGTGAGTGTGTGTGGGAAGAGGGTCTGCTGTATCCACCCCGGATTTTCCAGGAACAATTTCCCAAACTCCACTTAACCTAGGATCAAAGTGTGAGGGGACCATGACTGAACAAGGAGCTGGTCACAGAGCGGTGTCACCTCCTTCAACACGACCTGCAGCTTCACACTAGGGGGAGGACAGTGCTGCCAGGGGCTGTTAGGGTCACAGTTTCATTCAGTTTCTATGATCCAGAACTTTCCACGCAGGACTAGGTGACATATCCATCATTTCCCAGTATCTCAACAACAATGTCATCATTCGGTGATGGAGGATATATATGGTGGATGAGGTAAATAGATTGTTTCTCCCTCAGCAGGGAGCTGCCGGTTGTATCCAGTTTGGTAGGATTCCCGATGGTGTCCATGGCATCTGCAGAGTATCCATGTCAATGCGGAGAGGTAGAGGAACTGAAGGAGCTCTCTCTCTCTCCCTATTAATGTTACAGTATGCCCATGCACACTACATCATGTTGATGAATACCCACTGTCCTAGCAGAAGTCATGGTCTGTTCATTCAGAAGCAGTCAGCCATTCCCATCGTCATCGGGTCTCCACGTAGAAAGAAATGAATATATCTTGGATAAAGGCCGTCCCCTTGATGCACGTTTCAAAACACCATCCCCACCACCAATCAACCAGATCAAAGTATCCTATGTGTATGGAGAGCAAGCGGGTCACTTTGACTGTCTGGGAGTAGACGATCAGGGATGGAGCAAAACCTCCCATGTCTGAACGGGGCTGAGTGAACCCCCCAGTACACAGTATCATTAAGTCCTGTAATCCCTCTCCATTTCAGTAACATATTGCTTTCCGTTATTCCTGGAAATGAAATGACAGGTTAAATCATGTTAAATTCCACCTGCTAAACTATTATCTATTGCCTTTACATTTCTGAATCTATTTGCAGACTCTCCACCCTCTCTTGATAATTTAATCTCTTGCTTACCACAGCGACATCACCAAACTCAGCATCTGGATATCTGTTCCATCCTCCTGATCATTAATATAGATTGTAAAAAGTTGAGAACCCAGCGCTGGTCACTGTGTGACCCTACTGGTTACGTTCTGTCTAACTGATTGAGACTGATTTATCCTGAGTGCCTGCTTCATGTATGATACCCAGTCCTCCCCCATTCCAGTGAAACACTGTCGAAGGGTTGAAGAAGAACAAGGAGCATCTGTGAGGAATCCAACCCCTCGATGACGCTGATGTCAATACGATCTCTGTTCCACTTTCCTGCCATCCCTTCATCCTAAAACTCTAGTCTCTTGTTGTAGATTGCGCCACATGAAAAAACATCCACTCCATATCTACACATTCAATTACTTTTGGAATGTTACAGACCTCAATGAGATCTCCTTTCATTCTTATAAACTCGAGAGTATATGCCTAAACTGCTCAATTACTCTTCATAAGACAAACACTTCAAATATGGAATCAATCTAATGAAGCTCTTCTGAATTGCCTCCAATGGAAATACCTCATTCTGCAGGACACCCAAACTGTACTCCAGTTGCAACCTCACTAATGCCTTGCATAGCTACACGAACACTCCCTACATTTCTACTCTATCCTTTTACAAATAAACGCTGAAATTATGCTTGCATTTCTCATTACTTGAAGTACCCACAGGTAAGTTTTCTGTGATATGCAAGCAGACACCCAGATCCCTCTGCATCTAAATACTTTGAACTTGCTCTCCGCTTAGATAATAATTTGTCTTTCTATTATACTGGCC